>NW_015151248.1:343171-354957 GCF_000732505.1 Cyprinodon variegatus | reverse complement strand
GATCCACGGCGGACTCTGCTGGAGAAAGGTGGAACTTCTCCAGCTCCCAACAAGCAGCATGTTATTTAACTGACTAATGTTTCTATCATTACATTTGATTTTATTTGTTCCTACTCTCAGTGGTTGGAACATTTATTCCACTCTGGATTCTTGTGAGTCTTTGATCACTTCACAATAAAAAAGAAATAAATAAACAGTTTTGAAAACTTCTGTATTCATTCTTTTCCTGCTTTGTGTGTCAACGTTTACTGTTGCTAAGCAACAGAGCATACGGCGGTAAAACCCGCAGAAGGGTAGACCTGGTCGAATTCACAGCCTAAACTCTTCCGGTCTCCTTATTTTCAAGGACTTCGAAGGATCCAGTCTAGGTAGACCGCGTCCTTGGAGGATGCGACCTAGGTTTTCAAACAGAGCCTAGATATCAAAAGAAAAGCATTCTCAAACTTCCTCAAACAGGATGAAGATTGTTGTGTGCATATAAATAAATATTCATTCACTGACTTCTCCTGATGAACTTACGGCTGTTTCTTTCAAATCATCCAAAGCTAAGGTGTCAGGTGATGTCGTTATCCCAGCTTTGCAGCTGTGCTTAATAAGGATAACCACCACTGCCGTAAAGGCCTGGGAGCTATCGAAGTTTGTCAGGCTGTGCTGAAGGGAGAGGTTTGACCCGAGGTCCTGACAGCATTTTCCAAGCACCACGACTGTCTGAAACATCTCTCTCTGTGAGGAACAGATGGTACAAGAGGAGGAGAAAACAGAGATGGCACTATGAGAAAAGATAAGTAGTATTTAACTGTTGAATAACTGGTTTTTCCTGCCCTTTAGATTACTCTAACAGAAAAAACTTTTGCCTTTAGAATATTTGTTTTCTTTTTGTTAAACAAATTATTATTAATAATATTACAGATGATTCCAGCTGGTCTTGTAGCCGACCTGCTGGAATCATCCTCGTTCTCTAGGCATGGACTGAACTGTCAAACCAGGTTAGTGACTCATGTGTTTATAATCGACCTCTGTCAGATTATCGTGGTCACTTACATGTGATTCTCTCTTGTAGAGGTTCCTGTCTTAGACACCCTAGCCACTGCTACTTTGATCCGCTTGTTTTGAATAAACACTTTTTAAGTTATCCCACTGCCTGAATACCGAGTCCCTCTGTTCTGAGTCATTACAATGACATCAGTACTCCTAGGAGCAGGTGGGATGGACAGTTCAACAGAATTATGCCTCTGGGTGAGTATGGCAACTATACCAAAAAGATATCTAGGATTATTGTCACTCTCCTCTATAAATGAGGAGCAATATGCTGCTCTTGCTTTAAAAAGGGTCTTTTTATGCAGCAGTAAACTGGTTTTCCAGACTAGGTAGGATTCCTGGAGGCGTGTAGAGCTCCATTTCCCCTCCAGTGTCCTAATATTTAGCTTCAAAGTGTGCAGCTCTGCATTAAACGAGAGAGCCAGCTTTCTGTTCTGAACGATTTTCTTTTTTAAAGGTGCTTTGCTGTCTAAGGCAGTACGGAAAGAACTAGCATCCCCATCAACAAAATCATAAATTTTTGAAGGGGAATAAATTAAATGGTTGCCCCCTGCAGCATTGTTCGGTGATACAGAGGACATAAAAAGTGAAACAGAGGCATTACCTGATAATCTATTCCTGTTTCTCTGACTGCGACTAACTACTGTAGATGTGCTCTCTTTTATCTCTAACATGAGAGCTGGCTTGAAGCTCGTCTGCCTGGCTGTGTGTTTCCTGGACGGGGCCGCCTGTGGAGCTGGTTGACAGTTGCCTCTTGTATCTCTGATTGCTTTTCCAAAGCCCCATTTACAAGACCCTTTTGAAACCATGCCGAGGTTGGTCCGAAACTGTTAACCCAGATAACTGTTGAGTGTAAATGGAGGCCACAACTAAACACAACCGAACTGCACTAAACTGGTACTAGGTAGGGCTCGGGGCAGTTCAGTTCTGACTTGGTTCTCGGATAACAAGGAGCGCATGAGCAGAGAGCGTCATCTCCTTAGATTCACCCTCCATAATCATGAAATTTTAGACTTTCATAAAAATACTAGCTTCCCTACCATGCCAAAAGATTTTCAGGGATGATTCTGCTTAGCTCAATATCTGTCATTGTTTTGTGCATCTCTAAGCCCTGATTAGACTATGGTTTGTCATGTCCACTTCCCAAAAGTCAAGTAAACTCTGTCAAGTAAATTCACCAAAGGCTGCCTTCTTCGCCTGACTCTCCCCAAACTACCTGAATGTTATGTTACTTGTGCGAAATTCTGTTTCCCTGTGAGTTATGGAGGGGGAACAGATAATTTTAGTCAGCTGAAATATATGGTTCCACTCCTTTAATTATGGCAAATAAAGAGTAAATATGACCAAATCCACAGGATTTGTTGTTGGTGGTGAGGGGAATAAACAAAGTTAAAGACTTGCAGGTACATTAATTTCTTCCCATGTTATGGAGGGTGAACAGATTATTTCAGTCAGCTGAAATATCCATTCTCTCCTCTCCTCCTCCCATATCTTTGGGAAATAAAGAGCAACTGTTATGTTTGATATGTTATACTAAAAATGTCCTTAATCCAGTAATCTGTCATATTTTACATTAGAAGGGGATTGAAGGCATTAGAAGTCTACACTCATCTTCGCAGGAAGTCTTAATTTGTGTGTCCCGCTATCAGCCAGTTTCCATTCTCTTATATCAGAAATTAAAAATACACACTACGTGTTGGAAATCTGTGTTTGGTGACTGACATTTATTTCTGTCAGGCTGAAAGGATGAAAGTTGGAGAAATACAGATTCTCTTGGCATTTAAAAAACAGCGTAGGAAGACCTTGTTAATTTATTTATTTTACAAATTAGTAAAAAGAGCAACCGATTAAACTGAATGCTACAAAATTGATACGATTATATGAGCTGTTTTTACCAAGAAAGGATCGGCAGCGCTGTGAAAATGGTCAGATCAGCCTCTCTGGCTGCAATGCGCTCTCCAGACACAGGGGGAACATATTTTCTCAGGGAAACGGAATTTCACAGATGATCGAAAGTTGATTTGCTTGTTTACCTCTATAGAGCAGTAGTACCATAGATGATCACTAGGAGGCGAGGAACCATGCTAGCCTGGTGTGTAAACAGTCGTAAGGAACCAAGCTTGGTACAGTTAACTGATTCAAGCTCGGTCCTTGGCGCGGTTTATTTGTCAGAGGTTAGTGTAAATGGGGTGTGTGTGTTGCAACCTGGGATCATGCTTAGACCGAGGCTCTCATTGAATTTGGGTGGAGGACCCTATCCACGCTTATAAGGTCCTGAATTTTATGGGTGCTGTCATTTTTGTTTCCCACCTTGAGAGCTGTAGTATCGTGGGCCACTTACCCCCGGCTCACACCGACTCCGGTCTTACCGTTGCGGTGCGGTGGGTGCGGCGCCGCAGTGATTCCAAGTCATTAAAAAGACATAAACCTCTCTCACCGGCTGCTGAGCTGTCCGGCTGCGGTTACCGAGACACTCCGGCGCTGCAGAAAATTCAGCGAGAAAGCTATCCTTGCGGCGTGCCGGAGCCCTCCACAACAAGCTCTCGCAAATATCCTTATTTGGGCCGTGTTATCGCGAGAAGTTACGTGAACTCAAGTGAACTTCTGTTCTCGCTAGTTAAATCTCCGGACCTGTTGCCGGAGCCGCAGAGCAGCACCGCACCGTAGTCAAAAGGGCAATGTGAGAGGGGGTGTGCAGGAGTTGTGGTCTCCGTCGGCTCGGTAACCGCACCGGAGCCAGTGTGAGCAAGGGGTTATAGGAGGTGAGGAACTGTGCTAGCGTGATGTGTAAATGGTCATAACACCAAGTCTGGCACAGCTAAAGCCGGGTGTACACTGTGCGATTTTCGCAGCGATTTTCCAGTTGTGAGAGAATCTTTCGATCGGGCCAACTTTCAGCTTGGTCGTAGTGTACAGGGGGTTACGAGGGGTGATCAGCCTCTCAAGACCACCTCCCGATCAGGATTGTGAGGTCGGGAGAAAATCAAACATGTTCGATTTTCTTCCAACCGTTGTGAGCAAATCACTCAGGGTGCATGCGCAAAGACAGAGAATTTTCTTTTTATTATTCCTCTCCGATTTAAACCCAGCAGCATGGCAGGGATGCAATGAGTGAAATGGAGTTCAGCCTGTAAAATTGACAGACCATTAGAGCCATGTTTGCTGAGCCATGTCTTTGTCCGAATATGTTGTCACCTTTGCATTTCAGGGCTTTCAGCACAAAATTGCACAAATTGCCAAGGCAGCATGCACGGCTGCACGTCTGTGCACGTCTGCGTTGCAGTATATTGTAAGTGTGCCGGCGGGAAACTCAGGAGCAGTCGGTGTTGCCACAGGTCCATTAGAAGCAGCCACTTGCTCTAAAGCAGCAGCGGCCTCCCTCAGTAGTTCTGCCACTCTTTTGGTCATTTTGGTCGTTCAGTATGTCCTACTAGTCAGACTTTTCTGAAGGCTGCATACAATAGCTGGGGATTTGAGCAGATCCGGCCACTAGGGGGAGGCACTCACGCTCAATTGGGCCGAGTGCCACTACTATGAGAGAGAAGAAGAGACTGACGACGGTGATTCGAGTTTATTGCAAGTAACAGGTTGTTTTTGTAACATTGTATCCGTCCCTCTGCAGCTTATGGTTCAGTGTGCGTCCAGAGAAACAACCACACTGGATAAAAGTGCCATAAAAGGGCTGACTGTCTTCATCATTTTTATAAGACTTGGGGGAACTTAGTGCCTTCTGACAGACGCGCACTTCGTGATTACAAATCAGACAAGCCAGTCTATTACCCTTGAACCTCCGCTACATATGGTCCTTGATGCTGGATAAGGCAATTACGAAGTGAAAATGGCTAAGGTTCCCCCGAGTGAAGACGTACGTCCACGTCGGCGAACGACCCAACCCAGATGGATGGACGATTATGAAGGGTACACCCTCCCACAGGCTGCAAGCTACCCAGCCCATGCCTCCGCTGCATTAGAGGAGACTGACTGGAGCAGAAGAAGAGAGGGAATTGCTGAGATGACACCCCTCACCCAGCGATCGTTTCAGCGTACTCCTGCTGAGTTCACAGAGACATCCCCCAGACCAATTGGAGCCGCAGCACCTGCATTTGTGAGGACACCATGGCCATACCAGGGCCCACCTGCAATAATGTATGTGTTGCAGCAAATACAAGAGGATAACAAAAGGTTGCAGCTGATCGTGATGGACATGAGACAGCAGATGGATAGGAGTGGTGCATCACCTCGCAGTTCACAGACTACACAGCTGTACCATCAACAACAGAGTCACTCCCCTGCCAGACAAGAGAGCACCAGGTCCCCACCAACACAACACCCCATGCTACATTCACTGCCTGAAACACATCAGCCACCATTAGGAGACCGGGTCGGCCAGCGGATGCCACCACCCCTATTGCAGGCCTCACCACCGCCACCAATAAGGGAGCTGCACCATCTGCCCGTAGGAATACAGCCGACCATGATTGGCCGCCACCCCCACCAGTAGCCTTCTCTGATGATATTTATGAGCTACCAAGAGACCAGCCTACACCGGTAGGGGGACCTGTCTATGTTGTGGAACACCTTAGAGAACGCCTGCAGCAGTTGGAAGCATGACTGTCACCAGCCCCATCTATGCTGTCAGTGACACCACCAAGACCCCCACAATGGCTTAACTCTGCAGGGCCACTGCTGAACAGCAACGAGAAGACATACAGGGGCCCAGCGCCATCAATCCCTAAGTTCACACAAGGTGACCCCAGAGTCTTCCAGACTAAAGCTTGCACTTGATAATATTCTTCCTGCTGATGTGACAGAGATGTTCAAGTACCAAGTGCTCTGTGAATACCTCAAGTTTGAAGAAGCTCTACTTGTAGCTGATTCCTATCGTAACTCCTTATTCCCCAACTCCGACACTATGGCTTCCCTGAACAAACACTCTGGTCAGCCCCACCAACTGTCTCTACAACGGATCGCAGAGCTAATGGAAGAGCCCGCCATCCGAGCTGGTGACACCATAGTATTCAGGAGGTTTGCTCTGAGAGTCCGACCTCTGGTCGGAATGTTGGAGCAGCTTGGTGAAGATGGGCGCATAGAGTTAAGGTGTGGGTCGAATGTGGGCAGATTAATGATGAAGCTTCCCCAGGATCTCCGAGCCACCTTTTAGCGGCACCTTCATTCCTGGAAGGCAGGAATCCCATCTTTAATGGACTTTGCTGAGTGGCTCGAGTATGAGCTGAAAATCCTGGAGGATGGAGACCAGTTCGACAAGATAGAGGCTGTCCAGAGGGGGAGAAACTGGACAAAGAAGGAGCATGACAAGGACCAGAAAGCCACTAGGAATACCATGAACATGCTGCATGGCACCGCCCGTGACACAACCCCCCAAGCGGGTCAGGCTGAAGTCTCGGATCATCAAGGGGCTCCAGTAACGTGCAGCACTTTCTGGACTAGTGCTTGAACTTTAAGCAATTAGCCTAGGAGCAGAAGACGACCTGGGTGAAGTCCAGCAATCGTTGCTGTCATTATGGCCGACACCATCTATTCTGCTCTCCTTGTGTGTGTCTAACACAATTCAGCAGTAAGCCTAACTCCAGTTGAATGAATATGTGAGTCAGGATGTAGCTTCCTTAGCTCCGCTTTATTTCTCTGAATCACGTACACGTTATAACATGGAGTAAAACTGTAAAACAGAAATAAAATACCTACTTTTAGTTTACTATCATTAGAAAACATTGTACAGTACTTAGAATTCTGTTAACTTTAAAGTAAACTAACATAAACCCATAGGCATCATGCAGCAGTCAAACTTCACATTTACTGTAAACATTCTCCACAAATAAGACTGTTAACAAATTCAACTATAGAATATTAAATCAAAACTTACAGACGGTGATGTCGATGGCATAAACAGAAGGCAGATTGCAGTAGATGACATTTCTAACATGTGACTGACTGAAAACTAAACAAGATTGCTCACTTCCTGTTTCCTGCCCAAGCTCACCTTCAAAATAAGAGGCTTAACAGTTTGAGAGTAAATTAACAACAAATCCCTGTCTTACAAGAAATTAAAGGGCAGAACACCATCAGGCCGCCCAGTGCAGGTTGAGAATCCTATGCAAGACATGTAAGGGGAAGCACCTTAAGGCTTTGCATGAGGTTAATCTTCGGTCTGGCAGGAATGAGACCACACCAGTAAACGGCACGGGTGCAGAGCTGCAGTCAACCACAGATGTTCTGTACCTGGTCGTTGTGCCAGCTGCAATCAGGTACTTCTAAAGGTCAGTAAGGTGTTACTGCGCAATGGTGACCACACCTTGGAGACATATGCCATATTAGATGATAGTTCAGAGAGGACAATCCTCCTCCAGGAGGCCGTTCAGAGATTGCAGCCTTAGGGAATTCCAGAGAGCCTCACCCTGAGAACAGTTCAGAAGGATGTAAATACACTACATGGCTCATCGGTAACGTTCAAAAACTCTTCAACCAGTCAACTAAGAAAGACATTTTCTATTGAGAGTGCCTTTAATGTGGACGGACTAAGCCTTGCGGAACACTCTTACCTAGTAGAGAGACTTCAGCACAAATATAAGCACCTCAGGAAGCTCCCCCTGTAGACGTTCACAGCGGTTCACACACTTCTGTTAATAGGATCTGACTGTCTGCACTTGGTGACCCTGATCCAACAGGTTGGATCAGGATCAGCTGCCCTGGGTCAGCTGCCCAGCTGCAGTAAAAACCAGGATTGGTTGGGCACTGCAAGGGCCAGTCAATTCCCTCCAACAAGGCAACAGCCCACCACAGTGTTTGTTCACGTCCACCATCTCCCCGGCAGCTGAACTCTTTAACCAAGTAGAGAAGCTCTGGCAACTGGACACCCTGCCATACAGAAATGAGAAGCTGGTGACTAGGTCACAGAGAGACCAAGAGGCCATGAATCTTTTAGAGGCAAAGACTAGAAGAGTGGAGGTGGATGGGGTCCTCAGATATACCACCCCACTATTGTGGGTGAGTAACATGCCTATACTAACGGTGCAGCCTGAAGCGGTACTCTCCAGCTTACGTAGCACAGAGAAGTGCCTTAGCAGAGACTCAGTGAAGGCAAGGGCATATCAGGCAGAGATTGTGAAGCTGAAGAAAGCAGGCTATGTCTCAGAAGTTAGCCAGGAGCTGCTGAAGACTTCAGAGGAGTTGTGGTTTATTCCCTATCACAATGGGAAGAATCGGATCCTGTTCAACTGTTCCTATACCTGTAGGGATAAGAACCTCAACGAGCTACTGCTGTCCGGCCCAAACCTGGGCACATCCCTCCTGTCTTTTAGACTTACCCCATCTCTCTGCCCGGGAGAAGTTAAAGTTAATCTGGAAAACTACTTCAAGAAGCGTGCATGTGTTCATAGAGAGCCTCCAGCCCTCTGTTCGAGACCGCTATTCCTCTCTTTGTCAAGCACTGAGAGAGAGGAATATTCAGTGCACACTGATCCAGGCTCCACAAAGTTTACTGCCCTCGGCATCCAACAGAAAATAAATGAACCGCCGAGAGATGGTTGCGAGCCGCATATTTTCAGGGGCACAGTGCCCCTGGACTGGGGGAAGACCACACGCTAAATTATCTGTTCCTCCACAATCTTCATGACAGCATAAGACAGCATGACAGCACCATGTACTGCTGAACCAAAACCCTCACCATGCAAGAAATCAGAAGGTACGCACAGATGGCATGGTAAATGCACGTCCGCACCAACAAGGGTACAGATAGCGAAAACAGGGTCCTACAGGTTCGGGCAGAATCAGCAGAATAAAAGTTCGCCTCCATTTTTAAAAACACATGTGCAAAGTATGAATGGTCTCTAATGCCTGCAACCACTGCAAACTCACCTGGCTTATAACTTAGCCATTCCAATATTTGCAAACTCTGATAGCTTAGAAATTGGATTCATGCTAAATCTCCCAATCATTGAAAGAGCTAATGCGTATAGGCTTATTCCGTGTTAAACGTGGGTTTTTGAAAGACAACATCCATGTCCACCTGAAACTCCTCAATATTATCCTATACTGACATCGATCTCAAGCTCAATTTGATGCATAAGATAGGATCTGGCACAAAAGCTAAGATACCTATTGGATTTGCCCAAAGCACAATGCATAGAAATGACTTGACAGATGCTACGCAATGTCCATTCCATGGTTCTTCTTATTCCCCGGATCATCACTAGGGAAAAAGGACTACAAACTAGACACCTCCGTCCTTGTTGCCCCAGATTCATAGCTCCACAGATTCAGAACCCCTGAAAGGGTGAGCTATGAATCACAATTAGTATTCTTTATCTATCTCTTTCCTCTTTGCATGCTTTCTTATCTGCTTCCTCTTTGTGAAAGACGGACACTGAACCAAGATGTCATGATTTTATCTAAAGCTCGGACCCACATGCAGTGAAGCCAAACAGAGAGACACAGAGTAAAAGTTTGAACGGGTTTTATTGAAAGGTATTTTGGGTTCGGTGCAGAGTTCCTCCGAACTCTGCTCAGCCAGGAAACTGAAAGACGAGGGGAAGACAGACTGTTAGGTTCAGGCTCAGTGGGGAATTGGAGTTGTTAATCTTGAAGGAGAGGATTTGCTGCCACTGACGTTTCAAGAGAAGAAGAGACACGTAGACTCCAGTCCGTGTGTTGGTCTTCCAGGGTTTGTTTGATTCGGTGGAGGGCGGAACAAGGTTTACCCAGAACTCGGACGGAGTGGAAGGATGCAGCCGCTGGTTGCAACTCGGTTTTCCTGTGGTACTTGAACGGGTCGTGGTGAAGATGACTTCCTTACTCAGAGAGTGATCTCAGCATGCTCAAAGGTAGCTGGATCCAAACCTCCTGTTTGGAATCCGTCGCTCAGTGTAAGACTCAGTTGATCCCACTTGGGAGAAGGCGATCCGAAAAGGTCCAGTTTGCAGGAAGGCTTCCTGCCGAAAGGCAAAGATCAAACAAAGTTGAGACTCAGGAAGAAACAAGCGCTCAGTAAAACTCAATGTGATCTCAGCTTGGCTAGAGGACAAAAACTCAAAATGCAAAAACTCAGATTAGACTCAGCATAAACAAGGCTTGGCTAGAGTACCCGGAACTGGCAAACACTCGGCTTCGAAGTAGTGGCAACCAGCAGCTTAAGAGCAGTGATGAGGCAACAGCTTGCAGGTGTGTGAGGAGATGAACCGGAGCCAGGCGCCTCCTGGTGGTGGAAGGGAGAAACACAAAAGGCAAGACAAACAGACGAACACAAAAACTGGGATCCTGACACAAGAATGCTAAAACAATGGTGAATGTACAACAAATTTCCACTCCTCAATGTTTGGTCAATGGTTTGTAATGACATTAGTTGGCTAGCTAGAAATAAACTCGCCCGAGCACAATCCTGCTCTCACCCGAGCTCAGCACCCACCTCTTACGAACTATCAAGTTACCCATTGGAGACCTAAATGGAATCTTGTGGCAATATGGATTAATGGAGTTGGTTAGCTTTAAAGACTGAGATGGATATCAATTTTTAAAAGCTAAAAGGTGGGATATGTAGGGATATATTGCCACAATGGAGCCCAAATCAATTGGATGAACCATTATAAACCATCCCCCTTTCCTTTTACACAAAGAGAACATAAGATGCTCTGAAAAGTTCTTGACCTTCTGGTCAAGGGGATGGTCAGCTAAAGCATGGACCAATCAGCTCAAGAGGGAGCTGATACTTCAACAGGAAATGCCCCTACGTCACTCATGGTTTAAAACTCAGAGCGCGAGCACAATCTTTCTCTTTCCATGGGTTGACCGCCTTTGAGGAGAGGCCCGTTTCATGTGAAATGCTAAAAGAAAGCTAACTGGAAGTAGCTTTTGTTTTTCCTGCGTCAAAAGTCACAGATCGCGGTGTCCCATTGTGCATTGCGGCCGCGGGGATCTCCGGAGCTGAATGCTGAATGGAGTTCCTCCCTTTTTTGAGGACGTCGCTACAGATATCACGGCCCATCGGCAGGGGGACGCCTCTGCTTTGATAGTCTGCGTAAGTAAATCTTTGTCGACCTAAAAGCCCACTAAGCCCTCTGCTGTAGCATCAAACTGATTGAAACTTTCCCCAAGAACAAATCCTTTGGTGAAGACGGACCCACGTATGGCTGGAGCCGGACTGCGCGTCCCCTTGTACGTTGTAATCTGTGTTGGTTATAAGAGCTCTGGTTCATTGGTTGTAATAAGTGTGCTGTGAAAGCTGCAAGTGATATTTCTTTCTTCTTCTCTTTTCTATCCTGTTTTTGCCCTTTTTCTGCTTTAAGGTAGTTATAGAGTTTGCCACATTCACCCGTACGTGGTCACATGGTTGAGGACCCGTTGTTGCTGTTGTCCCCCCCCTCCCCTATCATCACATGAAGAGGCAGGTCTCTCATACATTTACATGCCTTTCCACACACATACCCCGCCCTGTTGATGCTGTTTTGCTAAAACCTCTTCTGCTGCTGTTGTTTAATGCATTTTAACCATGTACGATTTTAAGCTGAATGTATTGTTTTTATTCTATTTTAATTGCACTGTTGTTATCATCATACCTGCTGCTATTTCAACGGACATTAGTGAATGTATTAACATCTGGCATCTTTTGGACAATCTCAGAAGCCAGTTAAACGTACTCTTAGGGTTTTATTCCTTTTTTTGTTTTCTTTAAACTAGTCATTTAGTTTAGTGGTTCCCAAAGTGTGGGGCGCGCCCCCTAGGGGGGCGCAATGCCATTG
>NW_015151248.1:337293-342808 GCF_000732505.1 Cyprinodon variegatus | reverse complement strand
TATTGTTTTTATTCTATTTTAATTGCACTGTTGTTATCATCATACCTGCTGCTATTTCAACGGACATTAGTGAATGTATTAACATCTGGCATCTTTTGGACAATCTCAGAAGCCAGTTAAACAGATTCTAAGGATTTTATTCTTTTTTTTGGGGGGTCGTGGGGGGTAGAAATTTTATTGTAATCCAAAGGGGGGCCCAGAAGAAAATCTTTGGGAACCACTGATTTAGTCTACCTCGTGTTTATTTTCTAATAGCGTTTAGTGTTTGCATAGCTGTTAGATTTCTGTAATCCTGAACTATTAGAATAGAAGTCATTGTTTAACTTGTAGTGGTCTTGTAATCCATATAGCGAATGATTTATCACTCAGGCCAGATCCAACTCCTTTTGGTAACAGTGTGAATAAACAGAGATAAATAGTTATTTATTGATAATTAATAGCTCTGCTGATAACTTAGCCTGGGTCACTAGATTGATGTGGATACCTGGATTTTAACAGCCGGTCCAGGAACCATCCAGAGGTGAAAGCCATAAACCCTGGTAAGTAAGCAAATTAAGGCTACAATTATTCAACTAAGAACCCTAAACTGATTTCACCTCTGATTTTGAATAAGTTAAATAATTAACTATAACTCCAGTTCTAGTTAATCATTTATTCATTATCTGCAGGATATCGTTTTGCACAACAATCACCTTCTTCTCTCTGAGTCCGTTCAGAACCAGAACAACCTCCTCTCTGGGTCAATTTAGAACCAGAATTTCCTTCTTTCTGGGTCCGTTCAGAAGCCAAACCTGTTCCTCTCTGGGTCCATTCAAAACCACCTCCTCCTGTCGGGGAGGAAAAAAGAAAAAGAGAGAGGAAGAGATTCTCATTCTGAGTGGACCCAGACAAGAGGAGGTTCCAGTTCTGAATGAACCTAGAGAGGAAGAGGTTCTGGTTCTGAATGAACCCTGAGAGGAAGTGGTTCTGGTTCTGAACAGACCACGAGAGGAAGTGGTTCTGGTTCTGACTGCACCAAGAGAGGTGGAGGTGGTTGTGAATGGACCCAGAGAGGAAGAGATTCTCGTTCTGAATGATCCCAGAGAGAATGATGTTTTGGTTCTGATGGGACCAAGACAGGAAGTGGTTCTGGTTTAGAACAGAGCCAGAGAAAAACAGGTTCTGATTCTGAACAGACCAAAAGACTAGGAGGTTCTGAACTGACCCAGAAAGAAGGAGAATCTGGATCTGAAAAGACCTAGAGAGGAATAGTTTCTGATTCTTAATGAACCCAGAGAGGAAGTCTGGTTCTGAATGGACCCGGAGATTAGGAGGTTCTGGTTCTGAATAAACCCAGAAAGGAGGAGTTTCTGGTTTTGAACTGACCGAGAGAGGAGGAGGTGGTTCTGAATGGACCCAGAGAGAAGGAGATGGTTCTAAGTGGACAAGAGAGGAGAAGGTTATGGTTCTGAACTGACCCAGAGAGAAGGATATTCTAGCTCTAAATGGACCCAGAGGGAAGGACGTTCTGGTTCTGAATGGACCAAGAGAGGAGGAAGTTCTGGTTCTGAAAGGACCCAGAGAGGAAGAGGGTCTGGTTATGAACGGACCCAGAGATTGGGAGGTTCAGGTTCTGAATGGACCCAGAGAAGAGTGGGTTCTGGTTCTGCACGGATCCAGAGAGGAGGAGATTCTGTTTCTAAATGGACCATTAGAGAAGGAGGTGGTTCTGAACAACACCAGATAGGACAAGGTTCTGGTTCTGGCTCTGAAAAGACTCAGAGAGAAGAGATTCTGGTTCAGAATTGACCTAGAGATGAAGAGTTTCTGGTTCTAAATGGACCTTGAGAGGAAAGGTTCTGCTTCTGAACGGACCTAGAGATGAGGGGGTTCTGGTTTTGAACCGACCCAGTGAAACGGAGGTTTTGGTTCTGCATGGACCCAGAGAGTTGAGTTTCTGATTCTGAATAGACCCATAGAGGAGTAGGTTGTGGTTCTGCACGGATCCAGAGAGGAGGAGGTTCTGAAAGGACCAGAGAGGAGGAGGTGGCTCTGAAAAAACCCAGAGAGGAGGACGTTCTGGTTCTGAATAAACAAAACCAGATAGGACAAGGTTCTGGTTCTGGTTCTAAACAGACCCAGAGAGATAAAGTTCTGGTTCTGCATTTTCAAGTTGTTTTTAAAATGTGCAGAAGGCCGTTGACCTTTGTGTGTTGCTTTGTCTTTTAGGGTTGGCCAAACGAGTGGGTGCAAGACTTCTACTGGCCTCCACATCTGAGGTTTATGGAGGTAAGACGGACTGAACTGAGCTTGTACTGGTTTTACTGGTTGAACTTTGCTGGAGGATTGTGTGGGGATGCTATTTATTCTTAAAGTTCAAGAAAACTTAAACTTATTAGCATTTTGACACATACAGAAGCTGCTGCGTGGATGGATCTATGGATTTCTTTTTTACTTTAGATTTTTTGTTTTCTAAGACAGACTGAGCTGCCAGCATATATAAAAAAATTTTTTTGGTGTGTTCTTTCAAAAAATCTATCCATTTAGTTTACCTTTTTATGGGTTTCTTATTATTAAATACCTAAACTTTTGAAAGTTTAAGGACCAACAGAGGAGGAGGTTTTCGTTCTGCATGGACCCAGAGAGGATTAGGTCCTGTTTCTGCATGGACCCAGAGAGGATTAGGTCCTGTTTCTGCATGGACCCAAAGAGGATTAGGTCTTGTTTCTGAATGGAGCCAGAGAGGAGGTGGGGGTTCTGAACTGACCAAGAAGGAAGTAGATTCTGGTTCTTAACAGACTTAGAGAGGAAGAGTTTCTGGTTCTGAAAGGATCCAGAGAGGAAGAGGATCTGGTTCTAAATGGACCCAAAGATTAGGAGGTTCAGATTCTGAATGGACCCAGAGAGAGAAGTTTCTGGTTATGAATTTACCTAGAGAGGAAGAGTTTCTGGTTCAGAATGGAGCTGGAGAGGAATAGGTTTCGCTTCTGAACGGACCCAGAGATGAGGGGGTCCTGGTTTTGAACCGACCAAGAGAGGAGGAGGTTCTGGTTCTGAATTGACCGAGAGAGGAAGAGGTTCTGTATCGGCAGGGATCAAGATAGGAGGATGTTCTGGTTCTGAAAGGACCCAGAGAGGAGGACGTGATTCTGATAAGATCCAGAGAGTAAGAGGTTTGGGTTCTAAACAGGCCCAGAGAGAAGGAGATTCTGGGTTTAAATGGACCCACAGAAGATGATGTTCTGGTTCTGAACGGACCAAGAATGCACCCAGCCAGCAGGCGGTGGTTCTGAAACGGAACCAGACAGAAGGAGTTGGTTTTGAATGGACCCAGAGTGGAGGACGTTCTGGTTCTGAATGGACCCAGAGAGGAGGAGAATCTGGTTTTGAATGGACCCAGAGACGATGTTATGGTTCTGAACTGACCAAGAAGGAAGGAGATTCTGGTTCTTAACAGACTTGGAGGGGAAGACTTCCTGGTTCTGAAAGGACCCAGCGAGGAGGAGGTTTTGGTTCTGAATGGACCCACAGAGGTGAGAGGAGTTGGCTCTGGTTCTGCACGGATGCAGAGAGGAAGATGTGCTGGTTCTGAAAGGACCAGAGAGGAGGACATTCTGGTTCTAAATGGACCAGAAGAGGAGGTGGTTCTAAACAAAACCAGATAGGACAAGGTTATAGTTCTTAATGGACCCAGAGAGGATGAGATTCTGGTTCTGAACGGACAAAGAGAGGAACAGGTTCTGGGTCTGAAAAGACCCCACAGAGGAAAAGGTTCTGGTTCTGAATGGACCCAGAGAGTAGGAGATTTTGGTTCTAAATTGAACCAGAGAGATGAAATTCTGATTCTGAATGGACCCGGAGAGGAGTAGCTTCTGGTTCTGCACGGATCAAGATAGGAGGAGGTTCTGTTTCTGAATGGAGCCAGAGAGGAGGTGGGGGTTCTGAACGGATCAAGAGAGGATGAGGTTCTGGTTCTGAACCGACCAAGAGAGGAACAGGTTCTGGTTGTGAACAGACCCAGAGAGGAACAGGTTCTGGTTCTGAACGGACTCAGGGAGGAGGATATTCTGGGTCTCAACATACCTAGAGAGGAAGAGTTTCTGGTTCTGAAAGTACCCAAGGAGGAAGAGGTTCTGGTTCTGAAGGGACCCAGAGATGTAGAGGTTCTGGTTCTCAATGGACCCAGAGAGGTGGATGTTATGGTTCTGAACGGACCCAAGATGAGGATGTTGTGGTTCTGAACAGACAAAGAGAGGAAGAGATTCTGGTTCTGGATGGACCCAGAGAGAAAGGGCTCCTGGTACTGAATGCACCCAGTCAACAAGCGGTGGTTCCGAAACGGACCCAGACAGAAGGAGTTGGTTCTGAATGGAGCCAGAGAGGAGAAGAATCTGGTTTTGAAAGGACCCAGAGAGGAGTGGGTTCTAGTTCTGCACAGATCACGAGAAGAGGAGTTTCGTTATCAAAGAACTCAGAAAAGAGAGGTTTGGGTTCTGAACAGTCCCAGAGAGAAGGAGATTCTGTTTCTAAATGGACCAGGAGAGAAGGAGGTGGTTCTGAACAAAACCAGATAGGACAAGGTTCTGGTTCTGGATGGACATAGAGAGAAGAGGTTCTGGTTATGAATTGACCTAGAGAGGAAGAGGTTCTGCTTCTGAATGGACCCAGAGAGAGGTGAGTTTCTGATTCTGAATAGACCCATTGAGGAGGAGGTTTTGGTTCTGCATGGATCCAGAGAGGAAGAGGACCTGGTTTTAAACGGACCCAAAGATTAGGAGGTTCCGATTCTGAATGGACCCAGAGAGAAAAGTTCCTGGTTCTGAATAGACTCATAGAGGATTTGGCTCTGGTTCTGCACGGATCCAGAGAGGAGGAGGTTCTGGTTATGAAAGGACCAGAGAGGTGAAGGTGGCTCTGAATGGATCCAGGGAGGAAGAGGTTGAATTGTCTGACTATAGGGTCAAACTGAACGACCAGAATGACCAACACAGTAGCAGAACTACTGAGGGAGGCCGCTGCTGCTTTAAAGCAAGTGCCTGCATCTAATGGACCTGTGGCAACAACGACTGCTCCTGAGTTTCCTGCCGGCACGCTTACAATGTAATGCAATGCAGACGCGCAGAGTGCCACCTACCGAACAAGATGGGTAGCCCGCTCAGCAAGGACCTGAGGAAGAGCGGCTGCTGACGTCACTCTGCCCGCCGCTCAGAATGCTTTTTCGTTTTAGAGTTATGGACAGTACTTTGCTGGCAGACCACGAAAACGAAAAAGCAATGTGTTTTCTCTTTGATTATGGCAT
Organism: Cyprinodon variegatus; assembly: GCF_000732505.1. NCBI lineage: Eukaryota > Metazoa > Chordata > Actinopteri > Cyprinodontiformes > Cyprinodontidae > Cyprinodon > Cyprinodon variegatus. The sequence goes on along the minus strand of NW_015151248.1, from coordinate 337,530 downwards.
AAAAAAAGAAAAAGCAATTTGTTATCTCTTTGATTATGGCATAAAAAAAAGAAAAAGCAATGTGTTTTCTCTTTGATTATGGCATAAAAAAAGAAAAAGCAATTTGTTATCTCTTTGATTATGGCATAAAAAAAAGAAAAAGCAATGTGTTTTCTCTTTGATTATGGCATAAAAAGTGCAGAAGCAATTTGTTATCTCTTTGATTATGGCATAAAAAAAAGAAAAAGCAATGTGTTT
>NW_015151248.1:335005-336595 GCF_000732505.1 Cyprinodon variegatus | reverse complement strand
AGTAGCAACAATCTTTCAGTCTGACTTACTGATTATTCCCAAGACAGTTAATACTTACAACTCTTTTGAACATCTGGTACTCGTACGTAACTTTGTATTGTCCACCAGGTCCTTACTCTGAATTTTTAGATGAGTTTTCAGAGTTCCTTTCTAATTTGGTATTAAATACTGACAGGGTCATCATAGTGGGAGATAACATCCATGCCGACATTGAAGGCGATAGCTTAAGAGCAGCCTTTAATGCTATTTTAGACCCTATTTGGCTTTGTTCAAAATGTGAATAGTCCCACACATTCTCATCTTCATACTTTGGATCTTGTGCTGACATACAGCATAGAATATGAGGAAATAACAATATTTCCTCACAACCCTGTCCTCTCCGACCACTTTCTAATCACCTTCAGGATTGCTTTAACAGAATTCTCCTCCCCCAAAAGAAGGTTCAATTTTAGTAGATCATTATCAGATAGTGCAGTTATACATTTTAAAGAATCTGGTTCACTTTCTCTCTCCTCTGTGTCGCTGAGCAATGCTGCAGAGTGCAAAAGCTTAGCTTATTCCCCTTCACAGGTTGATGATTTTGTTTATGGGGTTGCTAGTTCTCTGCGTACTGCCATAGGTAACGCAGCTCCTTTGAAAATGAAAACCGTTAAAAATAGAAAGCTGGCTGTTTGGTTTAATGCAGAGCTGCGCACTTTGAAGCAAAAGGCTAGGAAACTGGAGAGAAAATATCGCTCCACAGGCCTATGGGAATCCTACCCAGTCTGGAAAAATCGTTTACTGCTCTATAAGAGGACCTTTGTAAAGCAAGAGCAGCATATTTCTCCTCATTAATAGAGGAAAATAAGAATAATCCTAGATATCTTTTTGATACAGTTGCCAAACTTATCCAGAGCCATAGCTTAGTTGAACCTATCCACCTACTCTTAGAAGTAATGATTTTATGGGATACTTTATAAATAAGATTAATCTTATTAAAAATAAGATCATAAGCACTCCTCTATCCACGATTGTATCTGAGGTAGTCATGGAATCTGAACCGGGTTTAGACTGCTTTGATCCAGTTGAACTTTCAGAGTTTGCAAAATTATTGTCTTCATCTAAGCCGTCAACTTGGATGTTAGATCCAGTTCCAACCAGGTTATTTAAGGAGGTATTCCCTTTGATCTCCTCCTCCATTTTAGATGTGATTAATCTATCTCTGTTACAGGGATATGTACCAAAGGCTTTTAAGGTTGCTGGAATTAAACCTCTGCTTAAGAAACCATCTCTTGACCCAGATGACTTGGTCAATTATAGACCTATATCCAATCTTCCTTTCTTATCTAAAATTCTTAAAAAAGTAGTTGCCAAACAGGTTTGCGATCACTTACACCATGAACTTTTTGAAGAGTTTTAGTCTGGCTTTAGAGCTCATCATAGCACTGAAACAGCTCTGGTCAAAGTCACTAATGATATTCTCATGGCCTCAGATAATGGACTTGTACCTGTGCTCGTCCTGTTGGATCTCAGTGCTGCATTTGATCCAGTTGATCATAATATTCTTTTAGAAAGACTTGAATATTTTGTTGGAACTAAAGGAACAGCACT
>NW_015151248.1:330613-331275 GCF_000732505.1 Cyprinodon variegatus | reverse complement strand
CTCAGTGCTGGTTCCTTCTTGTTGCTGTATAGTCTACTCTGCTCGAACTCTCCCCGGCTCCTTAGACTCATCTTTCTCCTGATGTCTCCATGATTTTGGTTTGTTTTATATTTTATGTTGGATTTCTGGATTTCTGCCTCTGCTGCTTTTTGGTCTACAATTAAACCTCTCAGAACTCATCCCTGCTTCACTTGTCTCTGCATTTGGGTCCTCAAGCAACCTCACCACCCATTGTTGACACCATCTGATATCAGATATCTGATTGTTCCTTATGTTCCTAACAGAGCACTTCGCTCTCAATCTGCAGGTTTACTAGTGGATCCTAGAATTTCTAAAAGCGTATTTCCAGGCTTGTCAGGAAACTACCGGTAGAAGTCATCCAACAACTGCTGACTGATAATGAGCCGACGGGAAATCCAAGATCACTCCTCCGACCGTACCCCTCCCAGTCCACGAGATACTGGAAACCATGCAATTTCAATCTAACAGCAGATGGATTGATTACTTTTTCACCTCAAACGGGCCAATGTAATGGGGGCGAGCTTCCATGACTCCACCTGTAGGGGGAGGTCCCGTGTAGACAACCACACCTTTTTGACCAGGTTGGTACATGGGGGAGCTGACTAGGGAGTTGTGGGCATATTCAATCCAGGGCAGCTGAA
>NW_015151248.1:327009-328462 GCF_000732505.1 Cyprinodon variegatus | reverse complement strand
CAAGCATGCTTAGTGTGAGAGATTGTATTTGAGTCAATTCAATCAACTGGTTTTCCTTAGATGGAAAAATTTGAATCAATTTGACTGTATTATTTGGTTGAACTGTAAAGTGCCTTGAGATGACTTGTGTTGTGAATTGGCGCTATAGAAATAAACTGAATTTAATTGATCTCAATATTCAGACCGGTCAGCTGTTTATGACATAATTTCTAATGTCCATGTCGAACAAACTACCCCCTGATATCCGCACCACTACTGACTTTTTAAAATTAGCATTTAAATCTGATACTGTCTCATGACCTCTTTCTGTGTGCTCCTATGCACTTCTGGAAGGCTTTTAATGTCCTGCAGCACTGCACCACTACAGCACTTTTAATTGTATCTGTATGTTTTGCATGTGTCATGTATTGTTTTATGGCTTTGTTGTAAAGCACTTTGGGTACCATTTTGCTATTGTAAAGGGCTATACAAATAAACTTCATTGATTGATTGGTCCATGTAAACCTAGATGCTAATACCTTAAATCGAAGGGCCAGTAGAGTGAGAAGACAAAAGGTCACAAAGGGAACAGACCACCAGTAAGTCATCAAAGCTTATACTGGCCAAAGCCATCGGAAGAATCGCTTGCAGGGCTCTGTGACTTCCCTATAGTTACTTTTTATTGTTAACCACTGGAGAAAGGTGCTAAAAAAAGATAACTAAAGGAAAAGTAGAAAGCTACATTTGATAACTTAGAACAAAGTGGGATCTTTAAAGGTTTTTTTCTGATCCTTTTGACCAGTATTCTAACAGAGTTCCTCTTAAATGGATAAATATGCTCCCTGGAGGTCTAATCCTCTCTTTAAGTACATAACTTAAGTCTGTGGTTAGCTCCAATGGGCTCATCAAAGTAATGCCAATTATATTATATACTCTAAACACATAAACTCTGGCAGATATTATCTCTCATTGTGTCACCTTAACTTTTTTTTTTAACCTGAATCATGTATGCAGGTTTACACCCTCCTTTGACTAAGTATTGTTTCTCGTATTCTGATGCTGTTCATGAAATTAAATTTTATTAACTCTTGCTCTTTAGCGGCCCATATTCTAATCTATGAGTTACCTATTTTTCATTTATTCATTTGAGGCAAAGTAGCTTACCCTTTGTAAATATCAACCTTAAGGCAAATGTTAAGTATCCTGTACTATTGAAATACAGATGTGTATTTAGCGGCAAACTAAATAAAAACACAAAACATCAACGTGTGCTTAACTAATCTGGATTATGCTTTAGCAACTTGTTAAACTAAATGGACTTTTCAGTAAATTTCTAATGTGCTGCAGATTATCCACTGAATTTAAAGCTACAGTGTGTAACTTTTAGCGACATCTAGCGGTCAGACTGCAGCAACATGAACATCTCCGCCCTACCGCTTCTCCCCCCCAACAGTTCGCGAGCGTTACGGGACAA
>NW_015151248.1:324555-326750 GCF_000732505.1 Cyprinodon variegatus | reverse complement strand
CGCTGCCGTAGCGCAAAGATGTCTGCCTCCATGGCTGCGAGACCCGCTCCTATGTAATTATAAATAACGAATTCTAAGGCAACGGAAATATTAAGGTTAAGAGGCTGAGCTCGTAGATTATGATAAATAACATAGTTATGTATAATATATTACATTTCTGACTGTATATCCGGTAATTATTACACACTGTAGCTTTAAAAGGTAAAGTTTCTTTTGTATTTTTTTTTATTTTATATAAAAATTTAAAACAGATTTTTGTTTTATTGTATACATGGTCAATCTGGGCAGAAAATAAACAACAAAGCTGCCAAAAAACAAACTTTTTCTGCCCATATATCAGTTTTTTGACTGAATAGGAGACCAAAGGCTGAGCACCTTTAAAATGCTTGATATCAGGATTAAGCCATAAACCAGGATGAAGACTGTAGGCGCTGCTGCACTGCAGCTAAGCAGACATTTCATGAAGCTAAAGTTCAAACAATGAACTTCCTGTGTGTTACGCCGTCTTTTTAGTTTCCTACAGGCCATTTCTGCGACTTCCTGTTTAGCACATGTTGCTTCCTGGCATCTCGCCAGCTAATCGCCCACCTCCCCAGCATGGTGCTGCATGTCCCGTGTGAGACAGGAAGCTGGGCCCTGCTGGATAGTGACCTCACCACAGGAAGAGACCAGGGTGTGTGTGCTCTGTGAGTGTGGAGTCATAGTTTCTTCTGATAAGACCTGAAGCATTTTGCAGCTTCAGCTGCTGCACAAACAATAAAGAAAGCCTGAGAGCACAAGTTTTCCTTTCCTTGGGGCACTTTTTATTGTGTACATGTCCAGCATGGCTTGTTAACACACGTAACTAGAGTTAAACACAAACCAAATGTAACAAAAAAAAGTTGAAGTGAAAAAAAATTCACACATCAAAATCATTAATTGGAATGTAATAAACAAAAAAAAAAAAATCTTTTTCCTTCATCTCATCCAAGGCAGAGATGAAGCGGATTATTTTATTTTACAGAAAATAACTGAAACAGAGTGAAACGATATAAAGCCAGTCTCTACTGTAGCTGCAACTGGAGGATAGAGGCAGTTTAATAGGAGGACGACGTCCCACCAGGTTCAGTGTCTGTATAAAGAATACTGATCGCTCATCTGTTGCCCTCTGGAGGCTCTGAACGTATTTTAGAAGCCCTCCTTTCTGTGCCGTTCCCCTGGAGAGTGGTTGAGTTATTGGAGTGACATTACAAAATAAGTGGTTTCCACGGGCTGAGGGACTTTCTGGGAAAACAAGAGCATCTGGACAAACAAACACATCTTAGGCCAGAAAAGCTGAACAGTGAGACAGCTTTTTCAAACCCTTCCCTGTCCTTCTACAACGAGCTGTTGGTGGAGAATAAAAAACATTGAACACGAAAAAACAAAAACGGAATACGGAGACCCAAGCGAGAAAAAGTACCTGGTGGTCGTTAACCGAACCCATCCTGACTGCCTGGTTGCTAAATCAGCAATCAAACATTTCTCTATTCAGTGGAAGAAGTTTCTGCTGGTAAAGGACGATTGGAGGGCAGCTAACTTCAGCCACAGGTGATGTCTTTAAATGAGGTTCTGGAAAGCAAAAGCTGCTTGAAGGTTTTGTAAAAGAAATGTTCAGAGGTGTTTTGATTCGTCTGCGGCTATTTTGGCTGCTGATTTGAGTCAGACTGGCAGGACCTCTAAACATGGCTGTTCCTCTGCATTAACTTCATAAACCTTGAACCTCTATAGACTTGGAAACAGAGAAAAAAAAAACTGTGCTTTAGCTCTGAATTTAAGCTGCAAAATGTTTTCTAATCAAAACCAAATCAAAGGAAATAAAGCATGAAAGAACCAGACCCTAAAGACCCAGAGGAAGCTAAAATAATCAGGCTTCTCCTGTTTCAATTACTGGTTTTTGCTCCTAAGAAAGCAGAGAGAAGGTATGAGATTAAACAGTGTTGATTAAAAAAAACAACAACAACTGGAAACCAAAGAGAAAAGGTGGAGAGTGCAACTGGGTGCTCTCTTCGTCCTCTGACATGGGAGCTGGCTTGGAGCTCGTCTGCCTGGCTGTGTGTTTCCTGGACGCGACCGCCTTTTACAGCTGCTTTTTGTGTCTCTGCTTCTGTCTCCTTGAACCCCAGTCGGCCTCAGCAGATGGCCGCTCACACTGAACCTGGTTCTGCTGGAGGTTT
>NW_015151248.1:321379-322050 GCF_000732505.1 Cyprinodon variegatus | reverse complement strand
ATCATCCATCCAACCATCCATCCGTCATCTATCATCCATCCATCCATCCATCCATCATCTATCTATCATTCATCCATCCATCATATATCTATCATCCATCCATCCATCATCTATCTATCATCCATCCATCATCCATCCATCCATCATCCATCCATCATCTATCTATCATCCATCCATCATCCATCCATCATCTATCTATCATCCATCAATCCATCCATCATCTATCTATCAATCACCCATCCATCCATCCATCCATCCACCCATCCATCATCTATCTATCTATCTATCATCCATCCATCCATCCATCCATCATCTATCTATCATTCATCCATCCATCATATATCTATCATCCATCCATCCATCATCTATCTATCATCCATCCATCATCCATCCATCCATCATCCATCCATCATCTATCTATCATCCATCAATCCATCCATCATCTATCTATCAATCACCCATCCATCCATCCATCCATCCACCCATCCATCATCTATCTATCTATCTATCATCCATCCATCCATCCATCATCCATCCAACATCCATCCATCATCTAACTATCATTCATCCATCCATCCATCCATCATCCATCCATCATCCATCCATCATCTAACTATCATTCATCCATCCATCCATCCATCATCCATCCATCCATCCATCATCCATCCATC
>NW_015151248.1:317477-320106 GCF_000732505.1 Cyprinodon variegatus | reverse complement strand
GAAATATGTAGCAAACATTTGGAAGAAGAATGTTTTCAAGATGACTTGGATAATAGCGCGTTGTGACAAACACCAGATACAGCACTGGGACTTGATCACCAGATACCGCACCGTGACGTCACAAACCAGTAGGTGGCAGTAGTGTTCTGCCACCTATGGTTGCCTCCAGTAAAGCACATTCAGATGAAAATGACTCTTAATTAAAACACTTATCATTTATTGAACAGTATGGGATAATTTTGTATTTAAAGTACTTTCAGAGGTTTGAATTCTGACAATGACCGGACTTTTGCTTTAAAACCAGGCAGAGACAAATTTAGCTCTTATTGCTGTTGACAGAGTTCACAACTTCCTGCCAGTCATTACGTTTTTTAGCACAACTATGAGTTCTAATTAAACCAAGAGCTCCACTGTTTTTCTAGTTTCTAGAGCAGTAGTTTCTAGAATAGTTAAAAAGGATTTAGGCTACTTTGGGTATGTCAAGTCAACATATCCAAAGCTGGTTTTAAAAATTCTCACTTTGGAAAGAATTTCTAAAAATCTTTTTTTCTGACCAAAGAATCTAGAAGACATGTTGATGTGATCGGATAATCCAATCAAATGATGTGACCAAAAAAGCAAGACTTCAAGGAAAGACTCTTGGTCTACAACTGCCAACATTTTTTTAAACTCAGGGGTTTGTTTAAATCAGAGCTAGCTATGTCCAGTTAAACCCCATCAGCATGACTTTTATCTACTATACTATGATGACAGAATTGATCATCAGCCGTGCTTGAGGGCTGGTTCTCTGTCTACACCTCTGGTAACACTTTGTGAGATGATATAAGCAGATTTTGTGATATCCGCAAAAACTAAGACTACTGCTAAGATTAGGGGAAGGGCCTTGCAAAGAGTTGAATAGAAAAGCTTTCCTGGTTAAGAAGTGAAAACAACATGAAGCGTCACAAAGAAGGAACCAAAACAAAACAAAATGTGCAAAGTTTTCTCTTATAAATAGACTACTGTTAATGTATCATAGAGCACCATGGGAGATGGGAGGTGGTTAAGGTGTTGTGTCAGTGTCTTTAAATGTAAGACATAATTTACGTCAGTACTGCATCAGCATGGATCTACCATCACATTTACTAAGAGCTGCAGGAACCACAGAGGACAGCTGGATCAACAGAAAGAGCTCTGGGTTAGAGGAGGGGAGGTCTGGTATTCAGTGCTTCCTTGAGCCAAATGTCAGACCCAGTCCTGAAGGGAGCGCTTACAATGCACCAGCAACCGAGGTGTTCCTTTGCTCTGTAGCGTATTAATAATGGCATAAATCAGACCAAGGATGCACATCACCAAGACCAGAGGGATGGTCACCATCAGAATGTTCATGGTTCGTAGCTCACTGTTGTCCACCTTCAGCACAACATCTACTTCATTGGTGTCTTCTTCCCGACCCTCAACATAGTCTTCATTCTTGTCTCTGTCTGAGCCTTTTCCCTTGTCAGAGTCTGTTCCTTCACGGCCTGCTCCCTCCCGTTCTTTGCCCTTGTCACCATCACGTCCTGGGTCTGGGTTGAATGGTGGTCGGTTCGGGTCTGGGTATTTGCGCCCGGAGTTTGTGTCTTTGTCAGGATCCAGGTCCACACTACAGCCCATGAAGTCTCTGAGGATGGACTTTGGATAGCCCGGTTCACTCTTCATACGTTGGTTATCAAACTTCCAGTACTTGGAGCCCTTATAGAAGAGGGTGTATGCTGAAACAGGCAAAAACCATGGAAATATCAGTGCACAATTTTCACTTTTAGCACGAACAAGAAAGCAACAAAAGAAGCATCAGCTTATGTTCACAATGTTAAAGACTCTTTCCTGAAGACATATAGAGGGGGTAACAAGGGGCGATTAGCCACTCACGACCAATCAGGAATTGTAAGGTCGGTAGAAAATCAAACATATTTGAAATTTAGTTGGTCGTTGCGAGGTATTCATGGACAAGTCCTGCTGTTGAGCTACAAGCTGATTTACCAGAACCTCATGCACTGCGCGTGGGCAAACAACTGAGTTCTTCTTCTTCCAGATTGACAAGTCTGACCAGCGCCATCTCTCAGCGCTGAGTCCGACTTGTGGTTTGCACAGAGTGAGAATATACATTGTGAGCTGTGAACTTTTAAACACTGCGGTTTCGTCTCACAGTTTGACACTGCATGAAAAGTGGGATTTTCGTCAATATACGGCACTGTAGATTGTCGTGGAACTTCAGGTTAGCGGCAGTATACGGCAATTTGCAGGCTTCGACGAAAACTCCCGTAAATTGTCAGAAATTGACGTGGAATTTCTTAGGCAGTGTTCCCCCGATGCCTCCCCCCCATGGGATTCTAGGGGAGGCTTTAACATGTAAATGAACATGCTGTGAGCTATACAAATGCAACCCTGGGTAAGAAAATCTCTGATACAAAGAGATCAGGTATAGCCTCTTACATTTTAGCTTGAATTGATTTATTTAATTAAAGTATAGAGACCAAAACAGATCTTTAGCTGACAGAGCAATACATTTAGAGCAGTAATTATTTTTTTTTTAATTTGCATTTAAGATAAAAAATAAAATGTTGTCTGTCAATATGCTCAATTCACAATTACTTAAGTGGAAAAGTTT
>NW_015151248.1:287454-313847 GCF_000732505.1 Cyprinodon variegatus | reverse complement strand
AGCATATGAATGAATAAATATATGAATGAATAAATATATGAATGAATAAATATATGAATGAATAAATATATGAATGAATAAATATATGAATATATATATATATGAATGAATAAATATATATATATGAATAAATATATATATGTAAATATATATATATGCCAACCAATCACGAGCGACTTTACTTGTTTAAAAAGAAGTGGTTCCGTCCAATACTCAGTAAGAAAATTAAAGCCTGGCGTGGCCACGTGTGGTTTTGCTGCCAATCACGAGCGATTTCATTTGTTTGAGAATAGTGGTTTCAGCCAATACTGAGAAGGTTATTCAAGCCAGACCTGGCCAGTGAGCAGCTCTGTAACATATCTAAAGCTGAAAAAAACACTTCAACTACTTCCAAAAGTACCAGCTGAGCTGAAAATTAGGCACAGGGGATGCAGAGAGGGAGCAAGGAGAAGAAAAAGAAAGAAGAAATCTAAAACATTTCTTCAATCAATGGAAAATACGGTTAGCTGTATGGAGCTCTCACTCGTACTGAATGGTTGACTGGCAAGCCCTCACCTGTTTGAGTTATGCTGATTAGCTAAAGTTCAGGCACACTGAATATGTGGTTCTGCAACAACGTCCAGATATGTGGTTCTGTACCACGAAATAACAAACATAACTGATTACCAGTATTAAAAAATAACCATAAGCTTACTCTCAATGAGCAGCAACATATATATAAACACAATCCATGCATATAAATGCAGAGAGGAAATATATGTTTAAAACACTCACAAAATATTAATAAGCTGAGAAAAAAGCTCCAAAAATGCCCTAAATGGAGTAGCAAATACAGTTTAGCTCAACGGACATTACATACAAAAACTAACAGGCCCATTTACACCTACTGTTTGCAACTGCCTCAATTAGCACAACACCACACTAAGCTATAGCATTTTAGCTAGCAAAAACGTGGCTATAATCATTAACATCAATATATGGATTTTATATAACATTAAACCACAGTAACATTAACCAGAACTTATGGACTTAAGGAAACAAGAACTCCAAGCCCTTACAACACTGTTAGACATTTCAATGGGTTTATTACACTAACTAAGTTACTGTAATCTTTATTTACAGTAGTAGTAGTAGTGGTACTGTATGTCAAGTTTACAGTAACATACAGAACCGCTGCTGTAGAAATGCTTACTTTACAGTACAATATTGTATTTCTTTCTCTCTGTCTCTCTCTCTATATATATTTACACACACACACACACACACACACACACATATATATATATATATATATATATATATAGTATTTTTCATGCACTGACTAAATGTAATATTCTTAACAACTGAATTAAAAATATCTTTGATTTTAATGGTTGAGCAATTTTTTCAATAAGCCTGCTAATTTTACTTAATTGATTTGTTATTAACAATTATAATAAATCAAAAACAGACATATATATTCCAAAACATTCTGGTCTTTATTTAAAACACTAACAAATGGTAAAAGAACTACAAGCTAATGTGGTAGAATTCTTAATTTAATTCATACTATTATAGACATTACTTTTTCATTTGCTCAGAGCTTAAAAGATGTAACAAAATCACTTACTAAACTGTTCAGTTCAAACATTCAGTTAAGTTGTGTTATTCATTCAAATTTACTTTATATTATAGAAAAAAATCTCATTGTCTCAAAGGACAAAAGTAGGTACAAACTCACTTCAATCTTGAAGTTCAAACATTCATTTAAGTTGTGAAATTCCTTCAAATTCAAGTCATATTATTAAAATCATTAGTTCAAAGAACAACAGTTGTAACAAACAATACAAACAGCATTCAACAATATAACCGTTCAACCTCTTTTGTTAGAATTTGATTGCACTCAAAAAGAAAAAAAAAAGAACCTTACATCAACATCAATTGATCAAATGAACCGTATATTGCCTGTCAAGTGCAGGCTTACATTCTAAATGACAGTCCAGGTAAGAATGAATGTGCATGTGGTTCTTTGTGTGTGTAATGGATGGTGAACCTGGACAGGGTGTAGCCCCATTTCATGTGATAGTAGCTGTGTTTAGCTGCAGCTGCACAGAACCTATAAAAGATAAGGAAAATGAACATGAGTATAAGTATTCAAGACTACAGTACAAGTAAAACCGTTTTTACCAAACAACTATATGGTTACAATAATTTCACACATAAAAGCCCATTAAGCAAAGTATGTAATTCTCCACATAAGCTAAACTTTAAAGCCTTATCTCACGAAAGTTATCTGTTGGATGTCGATTAGCAAGTATGCTAGGTTACACATAAGTAGCACAATACTAAACCAAAAGAAGAAAAAAAAAATTGTTGGGACAAAGCTTAAAATGCTTACCTGAAAAGCTTGCTTGATGGGTTTTCTCAATGAAGAAATGAAAAAATCTTCGAACACTGTGTTTATCAGTTCGTGACAGGGGAAATCCTCTCCGGTGGTGTTGACCAAACGTCCAAAATCTACAATCCTTACTCTGCAAACTGTTCGTTGTTCCCTTCGGTTCTAGTCATTCTAAGCACCAAAATAAAATTAAAAAAGATGGCGTAACTAAAATTTAAAAAGAAAGAAGGATCAGAGCCAAAGTAGCCGTTAATTACAGTAACTTACAACAATTTGAAATACTGCGGTAGTGAACTGTAAACAATACGTAACGTGATTCATAATTCCCATGATGCAATGGCAATTACAGTTAATTACCAGAACAATGATTTTGCAGCTTTGTACTGTGTGATGATTTTGGAGATTCTTTCACGTGATTGTGTACACTGAAAGCACAGGTCGGGCTTCCCACCGATGCCTTGGTTGCAAAGTTTCTACTCGACAGTAGCGGTGGGCGATACTGGGAATTTTTAATCGATACGATACCAAGTAAATACATGATCTGTATTGCCGATATCGATACGATACTGCTAATTTTTAACATTTAAGCTTGATGTATCATGGAGCTGTTGATCTTTTAGGGTTTCAGTGACTTTATTTATCACTACAATTGTATAATAATAGTGTTAATGTAATATTTAGAGTTTTAATAATCCACCACTTTTATTATATCTGTCAATTCTTATGTGATTTTGTTTGTATTGTGTGCACTCGCCTGTTGCTTTAATTATATAAAGTTCCACATTGTGGGATAAATAAATGATTAGCTAATGTTAGCACACTTAGATAAAACGTTTTAATGGGATAAATGTACCGGTTTCTTTCAAGATCTTAATTCCACTTTCTGAGTGGGCTCCAGTAATATATGGCATATAATATCTACTTTAAAAGTCAAAGGTATAATGGAGAATGCTCTTTTTCCGAGTGAATCATCAAAATAAACGGTAATAATACAGATGGTGCATCTGACATAGTAGAAAAATTGCAAATCTTCATTTGAAAAATAAGCTTGTATGAGCAAACAACTTGTATGAGCAAAACAACTTTTTAAGGAGAAATGGGCTNAACTTTTTAAGGAGAAATGGGCTCGTGCATGCTCTCGCACACTTTTAATAAGCATTCCCGGATACATGGTTATGCCTGTTGTCAGGGATTTGCACAAACCAGGCAGAAAACTGAAATTTTATTTATTCCAAAGAAAGTGTTGAAAAAATGATAAACTGGGCCCAAAAACAGAGGTCAACAAAAGAGACTTCAATTCAGGTACTTATATAAAGAACTCAAGCACAAACTGACCTCACAAACAAGACATTTGGGAAACTTTAATAGTAGCCGATCAGACCACTGTTGACATATGCAGATATTGCTCTAAAACAGTTCAGTTCAGCAATGGTCTTCACTGTTTTACCTTTAGGCTGGATCCATTTTTCATACAACTGTTCCTAAAGAGTCTCTCCAGGCTCAACTTTGGTGGAGTGAAATCTCTGTCGATAGGTTGTTGGTTGAATATCATATTTCTTCAGTATTGCCTTTTTAAGAGACATATAGTCATTCACTTCATCAATTTCCATGTGCAAATAAGCACTTCTAGCCTTTCTGGTGAGCAGAAGAACACGACGGAAAAACCAAGTCAGTCTCTGGCCAGTTACATTAGGCTGCAATCCTTTCAAAAGTTGTTAGAAAATGTTCAATGTCATCACTTTCTACTAACTTTTCTAGTTTAGGCTCTGAAAAGGAATGAAACCGACCTGAGTTGGAGACAGCTTTACAGTCCTCTGAGGGCACTATTCTGTCCTCTGGTTCCTTTTTCTCCAATTCAGAATTCTCCAAGTGTAGGAGAAGTACGAGCTTGGACTTCAAACTGCAAAAGACTGAACTGACGTTGAAGGGCCTTAAAGTGCTGTTCTTGACGGGCCGCCTCCTCCCTAATTGTTTCATTTCTCACCTCCTGTTGATCATTTGGGCACGAAGAATACCAACAAGATCTGAAATGGTGGGCTCTCTTTCCTCTTCACCCTCAGTGCCTGCAAGTTCTCCAGATGCCACTGCTCCAGAAAAATCCTCCTGTTCCGCACTGTCTGTTGTATCTTGAGGCAGAGCTGAGTGGGCGGGGCCAGGCTGCGCTTGTGTGCTGAGCGAGTGACGAGAGGGGAGAGGGAAACAGTAATGCGCTGTAGTTATACAGACGGCGGGGACTGGTGAATCTACTGCAATTAGTGCGTGCGAGAGGAAATAAAAAGTATTGATCTTGTTAAACGAATATTTTTTCAATAACAATACCCGCATTGGTATTGATTGTATCGATCCTAGGATCGATCCACCCACCTCTACTCTGACCTCATGAACATACAAATATAATCACTGCTAGTAAAAGTTATCTACCTCTATACTGTAACTTTCCAGGGAAGATAAGTTTATTTATTTTGTAATTTGCATCATTAGTAGTTATACATTGGGCACAGGTCCTTATTTACACCTCAAACACATTGAAATTTCCACTGCAGCACACACACAGATCCTAGCATGTCACTACTATGGTCCTCAAGGAAGAAGATGCCATCCACCTGCCCGCCTCTATAGTCTATCATGACATGATAAAGCAGGTACTAGACTTTTTTATTCTGCAAATTGAAAAATGCACAGTAAAGGATTCAATCAGAAATTCACACTATAATGCAGCTAAGCCATTCAATGTTTCTGTACAGTCATTGTGGAATTAGTTGGTATCATATTCTTACATTTGCAGCTCACAATCATTTTAATATTTGCATTTCCGTCATTGTTTATCTACACCTTCACTCTTACAGATATGTCCAAATGGTCACACTGTTTGGTAAAAGAAGTTCACATCCACAATTCAAGTATGGACTGCTCGCTGGGGATTTTATGTTGGTTGTCAACATCCACCTTTCTGGAAATAAGTTCCAGAAAATAGCTCTGTTTTTTTTTTTTTCAAATTTATGAGCTTGGGGATGATATCCCAAAACATTTTTAAAAATTCAAACCAATTTTTGTCTGCCAAACATTGAAAATTTTTTGGAAGAGGTAGAGTGGCAATGGGCTGCACAATGGAAACATAGGTAGACTTGCTTCTTGCAGCAAGAAAATTCCCTGGACAGGGTGTTTTTTTATGGAGTATGCATGTTCTCCCTGTTCATTTGTGGGTTCTCTCCGGGTACTTGAGCTTCTTCCCACAGTCCAAAAAACATGACTGTTAGGCTAATTGGCTTCTCTAAATTGTCCTTAGGTGTGACTGAGTGCACAAATGGTTGTTTGTCCAGTTTGTGTCTGTGTTGCCCTGCGATGGATCAACAACCTGTCCAGGGTGGACCCCGCCTCTTGCCAGTTGACAGCTTAAGATAGGCACCAGCACCCCTCACGACCCCAGCCAGGATAATCGTGACAGAAATGGATGGAGAGTGGCAATGTTGTCTGCCAGCTGAGTTCTAAGGACTCTGTTGTGTACCTTGGTTAGTATATTACATATTATACTCTAACTTATCTTATAATCATAATTACCTGTTTTTATGCTTTCATATGTTGTAAAAAAATTTAATCCATTAATATTTTTAAGATTAAGGTGATGTTAGGATAGACAGTCCTGGGTTGTGTGCGCAATTCTGTGCATACACAACAATGACAAGAATGACAGGAAAAAAATTTCTGTTGTCAGCATGGATAAATGAAAGGTTGGTGGGAACTCTGTGGCTATGGAAAGGCGACATTCATGGAGACAATGGATACACTGCGTCCAAAGCTGGGGAATGTGACAGAATTTTGCACTGATGCAAACATACAAATATCAGCACATTTTAGCAGGTGGCTTTTTGTAATGTTAGTCATAAAAACAAGTTTGATGTTTAATGAATAATAATACTGTTCTGATGTTTTACAGACAGTGGCTAGTACAAAGACTGTGTGAAACACAGCCTTGATATCTAGCATTGTAAAAAGAAACTAAGTAAAAAGATTGTGGCTGTAAGTACACAGTATACTGTTATACTGTAAATGGGTTTTTGTTCTATGGTAAGAATGTAACGACTCAGAACACAGGGACCAAGAATTCGTCCAAGACAAACAGTGGTACAACTCCAAAAGCTTTAATTTAAAACATGGACAGTCTGAGTATCAGTAGCTAGGGTATCTATCACAGGAAACTCTAGTTTAACAGTTCAGCCTGTGTCCTGAGAAGGACGTAGGATCCAGTCGATGGGCTGCACACAAGATGTGGTGGGGGCCGCCCAGTGTTCCAGATGCTGCAGCCTCGGAGAGTGAGAAAAAGCAAGAGTCCGAATCCAGATAAAGCAAACAAATAAAGACAGAAAGGTTCAGAGGTCCAGGAGTCTTAAGGCATGTCAGGCAAACAGATCAGAACAGGAAGGCTCAGCGGTCCATGAGTCTGAAGACAGTTCAGGAAGCTGTTTAGAAGGGAAAAGGTGGGCACAGTTGTTGCGAGGCAGAAGAGGTCAGAATCAGGAATTCAGAAACATTAAGGTATGCTTAAAAATCCACTTACCACTGGCATGAGAGAATGAGAATAAGCTGCCCCTGATAACTGGATGCAACTGCCTTACATAGAAGCATGAAAAGGACAGTGCCCTGCTTCTGTGTTGGAACAGAGACATTTGCAACCATATTTGGTACAGCTGTAAGGAAGCAGAAACTCTTGAAGCTTTCAACCTCAGTTTGTATTTACTGTATATATATTTCTAAGCAATCAGAGCAAACTATGTGTGTTTTGTAGTATATGAGATTTACTGTACATAACAATCTGATTACAGGATCTTTGGACTGGAGTTCTGCATCATGTGACTGCCGTACATGAGCGGTACTTTGGGGCCTTTCGATATAGGCCTTTGGAGGAAGAAAGGAATACAAAAAAGGATTCCAAAGGGCTCTGCAGCACACAAAAGAGTTCAAAAGATCATTTATGATGCACGTTGGTTGAAAAACATACCCAAGTATCTGTCTTTCAGGTACACCCTTGAAGTGTACCGGAACATTTATTGTCTTCTTTATTTATTGTATTTTAGATCAACCTCAGACCTGGAGTCCCTCAATAACCAAATTCGTATGTATGCCTCAAAGCACTTCAGCTTCAAACCAACAGTGTACTATGCTCAGACCCTGTTGGCAGGGCTAGATTATAATTACCACCTGAACCATGGAACACGAACAAATGCAGATGGATTACATAGGTAAGTTTATTGTAAATGTTTACCTATAATCCATAATGTATTCTATGCACACAATGGCAATGTTGATATGTTTTTATTTACTCCGCCAAGGTATGGTAGAATTTTTAACAAAAAATCAAAGATGTAGCAGCTGTACACCATCAAGAACCCAAAAACCTACAAGTACATCCCAGATCTACAGAGCATTATTCGTCAATCAAGATTATTGGCTCCTTGGAGAATGGCAGGGAAGCATTTTGTTGAATTAAAATCTGTACAGTGTGCACAGCTGTTTGATAGGATTTTTATTAAAAGTGCCAATAACATGTTAATCTATGTATTTTCTTTCTTTTTGACGGGTCAACCAACTCACACATGATGTGGTGCTTAACGAGTATGTGACTATGAAAATTGTAAAGACGGACATTGCTTTCTTCATTAGCTCTGTATATAAGGTACCATTTTCTTGTAAATGTATGCCATGTATAAAGAAAAGTATATAATTTGATTATTGGAGCAAATAAAACACAATATGCAAAACATTTATTGTGAATTATGGTTTTCTAAGGGGTTAATTTTTTATGTTTGTAAACGTCTAAACTTTCAAAAAAGTTGAAAAGAAAATCCACTGGACTTTGTTTTCAAAGTTTGAAGACATTTTGCTTCCCATCCAGGAAGCTTTTTCAACCTAAAATGTCAGAATTAGTGTTTAGTTTCAAGCTTTATAGAGTAGCCCAAACAAAGCCTTGTTTTGGCATAGAAAACATGCAAGTTGAACTAAGCAACTCTGATGACAAACAGCTGCGTTCCTAGGTTCAACACCAATCACATCCCAAAGCTTGCAGATGACACAACTGTGATGAGCCTCATCAGAGATGAGAACGAACCAGGACTAGAGAGAGGAGGTGGAGCAGCTGGTGGCATGGTGCAGAGATAACAGCCTGATCCTGAACCTGGAGAAGAGGAAGGAGATCATCTTGGACTTCAGGAAGAACCGGCTTAACCACGCTCCATTGCTCATCAACAGCTCAGCTGTGGAGGCGGTCAGCAGCACCTAATTCCTGGGGGTGCACATCACAGACAGCCTCAACTAAACTGTAGACACCACCTCACTGGTCAAAAGGTTACAGAAGCGCTTTTACTTCCTGTGGAGGATGAGGACAGCCCAATTGCCTCCACCCATCCTCACCACTTTCTACAGAAGCACCATAGAGAGCGTTCTGGCCAGCTGTCTCACTGTGTGGTGTTGAGGCTGCAGCACTCAGACTGGAAGAAAGTGAGAAGAGTGCTGAGAACAGCAGAGAGGATCCTCAGGGCTCCCCTACCTCCAGAAAATACATTTCATCCCAGTGCTGCATGTCCCGAGCCCGTCATCATCAATGAGCCCTCACACCCCCACCATGGAGGCTTTTCCCTGCTGCCCTCTGGCAGGGTATGAGAGATCCCTACTGAGTTTGGCAGTAAATATATTAAAGTTTCATGACAAACACAAGTTCCAGCAGAAAGAGATCATATGCTTCAAGCAGAAGGATGATCAGACAGAGGGAAGTCTGGACAGAGCCAATAGAAAACAAATACATTGTTTAATGGGTTAAATTCAGAACCAGCTCCTCATCCTTCTCTCCTGCCCACAGTCACATGGACCTCCTGTTCTCGTCTGCCATTGACTCTACTGCTTCTAAGAGTTTGTTGTCAGGTAAATCAGAAGATGGTGCTGCTCTCTCTGCCTTTTACATGTGTGTCTATGAAAGCCCTGTGGGATTCTACAACACCTCTTCAAACTTAGTCTGACCGTGCCTTTTTTTATTGTCATCACAGTGTCACAAGTACAGAGTAACGAAATTCACTCTCTGCATTTAACCCATCCCCTTGGGGAGCAGTGGGTTGCCATTGTGCGGCGCCCGGGGAGTTGTTTGGGGTTAAGGGTCTTTTGCTCAGGTACCCAGATGGTCAGTCTGTGGGAGTTGGGCTTGAACTCAGAATCTCTGGATTCCAAGCGCAATGCCCTAACCACTGGGCCACACTCCCCAAATTTTGCAATGACAGTTGGTAACAAAGTAAAACAGTTATCTTTAAGATGCATTCCTCTCTTAGATAATAATACAAATCAACTCATTTCAGAACATTATAACAAAAGCTAATTCTTTTCTTTCTATTTTGCAGGTATCAAAATTCTTTAAGCTGTAGCAGGCATATAAATTCATATTTGAATATATATTAAAAAAAGACTATCCAATTACAATTTAAGATCTTAGATATTTAGGGGTTTAAACTGCATGTGTAAAGTACATTTGGGTTTTCACTTTGAACATATGTGTAAACTATACCAACATGTAAATAGTCGAGGGCATACCCAATAATAAGAACTGTACTGTATTAAATAAACATTGCTTTTAGGTTCTTGAGTCAGCCTCCTGCATAATGGGAATCCCAGATGTCCAGATGAACTCTGTTACACCTTATTTCCTTCCAGCCAAGCCAGTTTAGCTTGTCCCCATAACTGATTGCCAATCCCAAAGGCCTCACTGGACGTATCCTACTCAAAGAGGTTGACTCTGTGGTGACGCCAAGTCTTTGGTCTGACAGCCAAGACAGTCATGATACATGCTTATCAGAGAAAACAAGGTTCCCGCTGTTCCCCTTTCTGATATCTGTCCATTACCATGGTTTCATCCCATTCTGGCGCACTCACTCTCCTGCTTTCTTGTCATCTCAATTCTCTATCACTCTTCCTTTGGATACACTTCCTGCATCCTCTCTTCCACTATCACCTTATACTTTGCTTTTTCTTATCGCTTCCTCCCTCCTGGCTTTTCAGAATTTCTGTGCTGTCTCTCAAGTTACTCTCTTGCAATTGTAGACCTGCCTATCTCTCATAGCCTGCACAGTATTGCACAGACTGTTACACACATACACACTCTAGGATGAAGGTCTGCCTGATTATTTCTACTAGAGTGTAGGAAAACAGGCACTGATCAACTCCTGTTTTTGTATGTCTGTCGGTTTAAAGCCTTCTCCCTTTTTATATTACCTGAGAGGTTTTCATTTTATACAGTTCTTGTACATTTACTGTAAGACCAGCACAGTCATGAAATCACTTAGATTATGTAGAACATTTCTGCTGTTTTGAAACAAACTGAAATAACTCAAAATACAACACTTCAGAAAGAAAAAAAATGAATCCCCTTCATGCATCAGTGAGGAATGAGATATGAATCAATTTCTCAGTTCAATTCAAAAATACTTTATAAATCCGAAGGGGAAATTAAATGCTGCAGTAACTCACTGCTTATTTTATTATCCAGGTGTTGTAGCTGTTGATAGCTGCAGGCAAAAATGATCTTTTGTAGCAGTCAGTCTTGAACTGGAGCTGGAGAATCTCTGACTGAAGACACTGTTGTTTTTTTAGAATCTTCTGAAGAGGATGCTAACTGTTGTCCATAACCTTCATCACTCTATGAAGAAATTCTGTTAGAAAAATGTTATAATTTTATTTTTTAAATTACACACATCTGGCCCACCAGGATTTTTCAAGTGTTGTTCTAAATGCGGAGAGCAAATATCAATCTCAGGGCTTGGTATTATCCTGGCCTTGTGAGACCATCCTGATCTCGCCAGCTTTCAAGGTTTCACTCGCTAATTAGTCTGGAGACTCTCCGTTGAAGAAAATTTGGAGCCGTTCACCAAACGAACGTCCAATCAGCATTGGCTTTGATGGGGGTTAAGGTGTGACGCAACAAGAAGCGCGACAGTTCAGTCTAAAGAACATGGCAGCTTCAGCCGATGAAACTAGCGTCAGCGTGGCTATCGAGCAAGTTTTATCACAATTACACTGTATTTCTTCACTGAAAGAAGAGCAAAACACTGCTCTGGAGGCTTTTCTCAGAGGAAAAGATGTTTTTGCTCTTCTCCCGACTGGTTTCGGCAAGAGTTTGATCTATCAATTGGCTCCTCTTTGTCGTCGCTCTGTTACGTCATATGCTTCGTTGATCTGATTGGTTTATTTGGCCCGTCTATCACCAACATAGGCCAATCAGCTAACCAGTATTTGCACCCCTTCCCAAAATTACTTCAACAGAAGGTTTCCAGATGGATATGCGGAGTGGCGGAGTCAGGTTAGTATTATCCAGCTATCCAGCCTTAGGTGACTGATAACTTCTGACCCCTCCTGATAACTTCTGACCCCTCCTGTTATTTCTTTGAAGTCTGATAATAACAGCAGCAGTTGACCACAGACTCCTCATTGGGTCTGGTCACTCTCCTTTTCTGCAGGAAAGAAAATTGGGTGAGTGTTGGTCTCATTTCTAGGACACATTGGGTTCCTAGAAGAGAGAGAGAACTTTTTTATTAGGTTGTTCAGCTTTTTTTATGTCATTTGTTCTGATGCCTGCACACAATTGTGGGATATGTGACACCTGTACGTACGTTTGGTGCGGAGCTGGTTGCCAATCCTGCCTGTTGTAACTGCTGTGCACCAAAACCAAAGGTGATGGAGTCCATCTGTTGTCAGAAGCCTGACCTGGACCACGTACTATACAGCAGATTGTGCCAAATTTTGCAGATTCGAATTGCTGTGCCAATATGTGACCATGCTGTTCCTGAAGGACCTCTAAATGAACACATTGAAGTGACCTGTAAAAACATTTCAGGAAAAAAGCCTTGTGCCTTTTTGCATATTTGGATTGCTCTGCCAATAAGTGGACATTTTCTGACAGCCTCGAAGGAGTTCCCAGAGATGCTTAGCACTTGTTGGCCCTTTTGCCTTCACTCTGCGGTCCAGCTCACCCCAAACCATCTCGATTGTGTTTAGCTCCAGTGATTGTGGAGGCCAGGTCATCTGGCGCAGCACCCTTTCACTCTCTTTCTTGGTCAAAGAGCCCTATAATGCCTGGAGGTGTGTTTGGGGTCATTGTCTTGTTGAAAAATAAATGATGGTCCAACTAAACACAAACCGGATGGAATAGCATGCCGCTGCAAGATGCTGTGGTAGCCATGCTGGTTCAGTATGCCTTCAATTTTGAATAAATCCCCAACAGTGTCACCAGCAAATCACCCCTACACCATCACACCTCCTCCTCCATGCTTGACAGTGGGAACCAGGCAGGTGGAGACCATCCGTTCACCTTTTGTGCTTCACACAAAGACACAATGGTTGGAACCAAAGATCTCAAATTTGGACTCATCAGACCAAAGCACAGATTTCTTGTCGTCTAATGTCCAGTCCTTGTGTTCTTTAGCCCGGCAGTTTTGATGCCTTCAGTGTAAATCCTCAATTTTCATAGTCATGAAATTAAAAGAAAACTCTTTGAATGAGAAGGTGTGTCCATACTTTTGGTCTGTACTCTATATAGTAAAGTTAACTGGTCCTAGCACAGATCCCTATGGTACTCCACAAGTAAATTTGGAGCATGATTTATCATTATTGTGCTGCCTTATCAACCACAATTATGGTTAACAAAATCAAACTGGTCAGACAGATATGATTTAAACCAGTCATAAAAATACTAGCTTCCCTACCGTGCCACACAATTTCCAGTGAGTGTTCTGCTTAGCAGTTTGATGAATCTGAACGTCTGATGTTGTTTCCTGCCTCTTTAGGCCTTGATTAGACTATTGTTTGTCCTATCCACTTCCCAAAAGGGAGCTCCGTCAAGTAAATTCATCAAAGGCTGCCTTCTTCGCCTGACTCTTTGCAAACAATCAAATATTACAATTATAAGCAAAATTCCTGAATGGTACAGGCACCGGAAATTTGATTTGATTGATTCCCTTTAAACAGCGTCAGTAATGTAGATCCTCACTAGGAGGTGATCAACCATGCTAGCGTGATGTGTAAACGTTTGTAAAAAAATAAGCTCGACACGGTTAACCGATCAGCAAAGATCGGTTTTCAGAGAGTGTAAATTGGGCTTATGACTGCTGGTGGCATAGTGCAGAAGTTAGCTTTTTTCCAAGCTTGCAATAAACAAGGAGAAATGCTCTTGAGGAGTGTTGACCAAGAGATACCGACCAAAACCTTTCTAGGACTGTAAAAATCAGCAATGGTTCATTCTTTGCTGCAGTAACAATGGTTCGGTCACTCACTGGATGACAGAGACTGTACACTAAAATACAAAAGTGAATTCCTCCCTCTCTAGCATACTATTTGAACAAAATAGCCAATTTTAATTGCAAAACCAGAATTGGCGTTGCATTAATTGAGTGATTCCCTGAATTAATCCTTTCAATTAATATTTATCCTAGTTATTCAGTTCACTCAAAAGAGCTGCTGTTCGTATCACTACTGTAAATGATACAAAAAAAGTTCTCAAAGCTACAGTGCATTGCAATAATTAGGAAGAAAGTGTCATCTCAACAGTCTTTTAAAAGTTTGATGTCATCTGTTGGATGAGCCTCCTTTGTCTTTTTACTGCTCTGCTTTGCTCACAATATAAAAATCTTTGTAACAGACACTACTGTGTTTACCACAATAAAGTGTATGATGTTATGATTCTGCAGCACTCTTATGCTTCAGGGTGTGAATACATTTGTCTAGGTTAACATTTGTTTACATTCCCGAGGGCTAAATTGTAACAAAAAACAAATAAAGTGCCACAGAATGTGGGAAAGGAATAGCAAACTGTCAGGCCCTTGTGACTGTGTCCTAGAAAACAAATTTGATAAGTTAACAATGAAAAGATTTGAGGAAAAATAACTTTCAAAAAAGCAAAGCTATAAATAAACAACAGCAGCTTGGTAAAAGACAACATGACTGTATAGGACTAAGTAATAAAGGATAACAACATTAGAAATGGAGCGCTGATCGCCTGTGAATCTCATATAAATCCAATTGTGCAATGAAATATTTCATAATTACACTTTGGGCAGTGAATCTGAGCAAAATCTGGCATTTAGATGGAGGATGTAGGTTTATTTTTTCATTTAGTTTTTTTGTTTTTGTTTTTCTGGTGCCTTCAACTGATGTAGGGGATTTCAGGTGTGCAAAAAAGGAGGTTGAACCTGACCCAGCCTGAAGCATCGTATTTGTCTAATCTTATACTGTTCATATGGGAAATGTTGTAATACACTGTTTATATGGGAGGAGTGTAATTTTAATTTATGGGTTTTAATAAAAAAAAAAAAATTCTGTCTTATTATATTATATTTTGTTATACTCTACTTACGATCATATTTTTCTCTCTTCTGTAAGTGGTTGGACTGTAGGAAAGGATTTTCCCACAAGGGATTAATAAAATTATTCTGATTCTAATCATTGTTTTTTTTTTTCCAAGATTCCCATGTATTTAGCTCCATCTTCAATTTCCATGTTGACAAAACACAACTCTAAAGCAACCTGATGGTTATATATCCTCCACACTGAAGGTATTTTTTAACCACAGGGAGTTGATTCTTTTCCAGTTCTGGCAGTACTTTGGAACGTATAAGCCCTTACAACTATGATCTATATCTTTAGCTTTCTTAGCTCAGGAAGGACATTCAATGAAAGCTTAAAAAGAGACTTAAAAAAGATGTACTGTATTTGTTGTTCACTGGGTTTATAT
The DNA here is from genome assembly GCF_000732505.1 of Cyprinodon variegatus. Taxonomy (NCBI): domain Eukaryota; kingdom Metazoa; phylum Chordata; class Actinopteri; order Cyprinodontiformes; family Cyprinodontidae; genus Cyprinodon; species Cyprinodon variegatus. The sequence continues at coordinate 298,713 of NW_015151248.1, read as the reverse complement.
TTGATTTGCATCTGACTTGGAATGTATTTAGAATGGCTGACCTCCATGCTGCTTAAAAACATGGGCAGACTGCTGACTGCTCTAGTCTAACCCAACAAAAATGACCAAGACTCCTCGTTAGGTGTCTAAAAGTCTTCAGAAAAATTTCATTTGGGAAAAGCAGGACACCTTGGGGGGGGGGGACTTCTGTTCCCATGCATAGAGATGTCTGTGGCATGCACTTAACGTAGGCCTACGTAATCCTACAATAACATTATATTTACAGTTGATTTATTAAAAATGCTTTTCAGTAAAAGTCAACAGCAAGAACTCCAATAACAAACAATAATTTTATTCAAAATGTATTTATTAAAAATGCTTAAAGGGATAGTTCGGTATTTTTGACATGAATCTGTATGGCATCCCCATCACCAGTGTCATGCAATCACACTGACTTACCCCTGGCAGCGTCCTGTGAGCAGAGTTATCGTCCAGTTTTGGTCAAGCCAAAAGTAGTCCTGCAGGTTTTTAGGACCAGCGAAATAAAACGTTTCTCTTCCCAAAACATTATGTGTTCAAAAGAGTGATATTTTCGCATCCCAAAAACATTGTAGTGGAAAAAGTCACACGTCGTTATCAATTGGTCCTATTTTCTCTCTGTTCGTATCAGTGCGCGCCGTCATTCAGACAGCGAGCCCAACAACAGCCATGTCTCCCTCCGCGGCGGAGGGAGACAAGGCGAGCCCAACAACAGCCATGTCTCCCTCCGCGGCGGATGGGTCAGTCTGACGCTACCACTCACTATTCAGCGGGTAAGCCTGACCCCGCCACTTCCTCTCCGACTGGTCAGCCTTAAGCCGCCACTCACTGAACCCGCGTGAAAGTCTGATTCAGACTTTTACGCGGTCAAACGCAGCCACTTACGACAGCTGTAGTTTCAGCCGTCACCATCATGATTCCCAGCTGCCACCACCCCTTAGAACATTAAAACATTCAATTGGCCCCATATGTTTTTAAATTTTAAGATCAGATCCCCACAAGTTAAAGACTCAGAACTTTGAGTTTTTTTATGGGGAAAATTAGGATTTTTTTTCACCATCTAACCCCACACACATCATCTGTGTACCAGAGAACCTACATCAAGCAGAATTGACCCCAAAACTGCAAGCCCTATCTTATATGATATACCAGCCAACATAAAAGATTAGACGGTCATGTGAAAACAAAAACATACTGTATTCTTTCAATAGCATCAAGGCTGACCAAACCAAAGAATCCACAGGAAATATTCATTCCAATTTAGCTGTTTCCCCATCTACTTCTTTTTCTTGATAGTTACCAGAACAGTATAAGGAGCATTACTACACTAAGTCCTAATATGTCCATCTTTCCCACTTCGATAGTCGTAGCCCAGCTTAGTTACAACAGGTGTGTTGTGCTATGAAGGTCAGAGGATTGGAAAGTTGAAAAGTCAGAACTTACTGTTAGGTGTGGAACTTCATTGAACAGACTAGTGGGAGCTGGATTGAACAGCAGTTAAAGATACAAGTTGCTATTAAATATCTCCCAGCTGTCGATTGAGCTGTTGTTGCTAAAGCTAAATATGCCCAATTGTTCACTATCAGTAGTCACACATTGTGCAGATTGGCTGGTCTAGACCTCAATTAACTAAGATGTTTCATACGAAGCGTTTCAGCAACTCCCCTATGTTTCTCCATCCAAAGTTGAAGCATCAGTTCAGCAAACAAAGGTTTAGATTTAATTTGCTTAAGTTGTAGCTCAGATATCAATGCACTGTCCCAACAGCCACAGCAAAACTGTATCAACAGATGTCTATTAACACGTGCAGGTGAAATGTCTCCTGCTTACTTGCTAGGGTTTAAGCAACCTTTAATCGTTATGAAAATGTATATGGCTTTTCTCCTGCATTATGAAATGTGTCCATGACACATATAATTCATTACCATCTTGAACAAAGCAATACCCAGAATCAAGAATTTGAAGATAAACTGTTGGTGAAGTTTCAGGTTTGATGGGCTTTACCATATCATGAGCAGGGTGTAATAAACTATCAATGATCATATGTGGTCCTTGTAGATCTGAGATTGCAGGGTCTTTCAATAACAGCTCTGCTCCAGAAGGATATGTGTCATTATCAGACTCATTTTGAGTCCTTGGTGATCGTCCATAGAAAGCTCTAAAACTTTGAATGAAATAAATCATGGTGTCACCATTCTTTAGTATATGTTTAACCAGATAACCTTCAGGAGATCCACTTCTCCCTTTGCTGCAAAGCTCCTGATTTTCTTCACTAGGTGAAAGTGATTCTACAGTCTCACTTGCACTGTCTTCAGAAATAAACTTGACTTGAACAGTTATTAACCGAAACTCAGCAACAGACTGACCAAGCAAAGATGTATGTTGCATTCTTAACCCCTGTACCACCACTGTATCATTGCATGTTTAGGTTAAATGTAACAACATCTGAAAGATTCATAAGGTCTAAACATAAGGCTGATTCTGTTACAGTGAGAGGTCTACTGTTGTGGAACGTTCACTTTTTTAACAAGAGAATCTTCAATATGCCTAAACAAATAAAACAGATCCTTCCTATCGAGCCATGCAAAAAATGAGAATGTGAGCCAGAAGGCAGCAGCCATGCATGCGTGGGTGTGTGTATTAAGGAATGATGGCTTGTGTAAAATAAGAGGCACATAGCTAGATTTTATGTGTATGAGTAAGCCAAGTGGTTAAAAGAGAGGGCAAATTGGGGTCACGTTCATAAATGAGTAAAAAGGAAAAGGAATATGAAATGAATACAAGACAATGTGGCTCTGTCTTAATGTGTGGGTCCCTGTTTAACTGTGATATGTGAAAAGCTGTGTCTAAATGGCAAAACCGGGTACATAAACAAAACAAGGCAGCTCTAGCTGTGTGTCTTTGTCCGTAAATCATCAGTTTGGGGTTAGTGAAAGTCTGTTTATTCATACCGTGACCCACATATGCTCTCAAGAAAGGCCTCATCAAAAGCCTTATTGTCCTCCTTCTCCTTTCACCTCCATTTCCCTTCCCTCTTTCCTCCCTCCCTGTTTCCTTTTCCCTCCCTCACTCGGTCATTCTCCTTTTCTCTTGGGGTCTTTTTATAAGCCAGGCTTGACAGTCTCACACGAACCTCCCTTCTCACCTAAAGCCCCTTCGCATTCTTGCTTTCTTGAACTCTGCAGTAAAGTGAAATCTTATTTAAAGACTAACATAAATATCACAGCTACAGTGGCAGAAAGGTAAGAACTTGACGGTTGTGGTCACTCAGCTTAGACGTCCTACTCCATCTTTATAGGCAAGAGCTTCCCGTAAAACATCTGGACTTACACGTATCAAATGCCTGCAGTGTTTTACTTAGAGGCCCAAATTAAGATCTGCTCTTTATTTTGCAAGAACAAAATAAAATATGTTCCAGATTTGCAACTCCCGAAGAAAAGTTATAAAAAATCTGACAGCGGCTTTGCTGTTTTATATCACATCAGCCCTGAAAACAAATTTAGATTTGCTTCATAAATATAAACATTTTTTATGTTTACTTTTTCTTTTAAATAAGTAGAATTTATGATATTTTTGTTGCACAGACCAATGTTAAACTTTGACTTCAAATGTATCAAAAACTGCATATTTCAAACAAAGTTTCATGATCGGTTTAAGGAATCTGACCCTCATGCAGAGAAACCACTCAGAGAATACGGGGGAAAGTTTAACAGGTTTATTTCATGAAATGTAAACAGAGGTTGGATCTGGAACTCAGCGAACTGTTGAACCGGAACTGGACAGTCTGAGGGGGAGATCACACAGATAAGGTCAGGAACCATGGGAAATGATACTGCAGCTTGAATTATGCTGGAGAGGGACTCACGTTTGAGGGGGCTCTTGTCAATCCTTGAATCCAGTCTGTGTGGATTATCGAGAGAAGAGGGAACTCGTTGGAGAGTGGACAGGTAGGCTTATTTTGGACCCAGAGGAGTAATGGGGCGGACTGTCACTTGGATTTCCGATGGGGACTTGAACGGATCATGTGGAGGTTTTTCCCCTGCTCAGTGTAAAGTCAGTAATTCCTTCCCGGGGGAGAAGGTCCAGGTATCAAGTTTTCACAGGAAGGCCTCCTGTCTAAGAGCAAAGACAAAAACATATAAGACTCAGAGAAACAAAGCTAGGTTAGACTCTGCTAATCTCAGCTTGGCTAGAGTACACAAAACTGGCAAACACTCTTGCGTCGAGGTAGTGGCAGCCCACTGCTCAAATACTCCTCCAGTAATGAACCAACGAGCCGCAGGTGTGCAGGGAGGCCCAACGAGGGCAGGGCACCACCTGGTGGTGGAGAGAGAAGAAACACACAAACAACCCACACAAACTGGATTCCTATCACAAAGGGAACATCCATTGGTTAGACAAGATGGAGTCCTAATTGCTAAAACATTACTTTTCAAAATGATGGGTGCTTACTTCAGCTTACTTATGGTATATGAGTGAAATGGTTTGCTTTGGTAGGGTGAGAACAGAAATGAAATTTAAAAATACAAAATTGAAATAAAATGAAAGTATCTGAAGTGACAATAATATAGCATTTTTGGAGGGTTCCATGTGTATGAATAAAAACAAGAATTCCTACATATTGATATTCCTTTAGACGTGCAATTATACACAGGTATGTGTATTTAAAATGTACAATTATGGGTACCTTTGCATTTATCAATTTTTCCATTGCCACTCCAAAGCCTAGGTACGTTTGCAAATGTACGCAGGTTTTTCCCTTTCTCTAGGCTTTGGTTACGTTAAAGACCTAGAGCTTTCTGTCTTTCCTTGTGTTTCTTGTGAAGTGGAGTTGTGTACAGCTGCAGTATTTTATTCAACCAGTGGTAGTAACCGATGAAGGTACTGTAAGTGTAAAAGTGTTGTTTAAATATCTTCATTTGGCCACATAATATGGATTAAGATGCATTTTTATTTTAAAGTATATCTCAGTACTTGATTTGGGTAATCACTTTATGAAGAAATAACCAATTTTTAAATATGGACCACAGCCCAGTGCTATCAGGCCAGTGTCACTGCTCACTTGGCCTGGATGTATATTTATATCTGTACTCTAACCATCGCCCTAATGGGTTTTTAGGTAAAAAGTACACCTTAATCATGTAGTCTCTGTCGTTTCGATGTGAGACAATCATAGAAGATATGTGGCTTCTGCCATCAAAACCTCTGATTATAGGTGAAAAAGTTTGGGTCGATTTTTTCAGTTTTTAGTCCTATTTTTATTCTAGAGATATCTTTTTTCTGATGTTACACGTTGACCAACCGTATGTGCTCTCTTTCATCCCTTTGACATGGAAAGCAATGTATAGATCAACTGCTTAACTGTTTATTTCCCATCGAGAGCCACCAATGTTGCTAGTTTACTGTTACTCCTGACATTAAAAGTTATTTGTGGATCAGTAATTCTGTTTTCCTTTAGTATGTCTCCTCTATCACACTAGGCAGTAGGTTGCTCACAACTGCTTCTGTTGGAGGTTTATTTCTGTTAAAAAAGGAATTTTTCTTTTCTACTTTTGCTGCATGCATGCTCAGTGTGAGTGATTTCTGCGTAAAGCGACAATGTCCAAGCAATTATCTACTGTTGCCACATGCTCAACCAGGAGGAGAGGAGAAGCGCATTGTCTATAACTCCATGCTTTCAGCTGGTATTCCTCAGGGCTCTGTCTAACCTTGCCGATTTAGACAAGGTATGCCTGACCTCCCAGAATCTCCTAAAATGCTGGCATACGCTGAACTTTCTATTTTTTCAATTTTGGGCATATACATAGCTTATTCATAACAAGTCTAGAGCGTATGTCCAACAACAGCCTATCCTATGCATTACGCACGGTAGCATATTGCCCATTAAGTGATGTGCAAGTCACTGTCCTGTGTCTTTGATCATGGTATTGACCTACCTGCTTTTAACACTCCTTAAAAAACAGAGAAGAAATAAAAAGAAAATTAGAGAAAAAGGGTATGCGGTCACAGCAGATTATAGATTATAGATTTGGATAAGCTAGGCACCATGACTTATGATTAACTTACACTTAATGTATGTCAATGATAAAATAACTTACCTGTAACTTATTCCCCACGTATGGCATATGCTGGCATACTTCGTGAAATATTGAGCATGCTCAAAATTTATTGACGTACTTGCCGTATGTCGATGTGTGCCTGCGTCTTTCAGCATACTTCAGCATGCTCATAACTTACCCATAACTTATCCAAGGTATGCCAGCATTTTTGCCACATGTTGCATACATCAAGCACACACTGTCGAAATCGTCAAGGTGGGACAGGACCTTTAGATAGAAAACATTTAACCAATCTGACTGTATGGTCTGTTTGAATTATCTCTGTATAGTGCCTTGAGATGATATATGTTTTGAATTAGCACTATATGTCATGAAGCAGTGTTTGTTTGGAGGACCCAAATGCAGAGACCAGTAGGCAGAGGTGAATTAAAGTGGGTTTATTTAAGTTCACAGATCCAAGGGCAGGAATCAGAGTACAACAGAAAACTACCAACGCACCTGAACCAAGGAGACATCAGGGGTAAACCCAAACTAGAAGCCAGGGAGAGACGAGGAACACAGACAGAAGTTAGACGGAAGTTAGACGAGGATCCAGCAAACAGGAACTGAAGAGGGAGGGCTTTTAAAGGGGACAGAGACAAAGAGAGAGCTGACGAGGGAATTGAAAACAGGTGCAGGCAGAACAGAAAAACAGAGCAAGGGAGGACACAAGAGGGCAGCAGAGGACAACAAATGGAAAACCAAGAAAAACAGGAACAAACAGACCAAGACTCTGACACTATATATAAACTGAATTAAATGAATTAATTCTAAGTAAAAAGAAGTCATCATTATGGCACATTTATTAAACAGTGTTATCATAGAGGGGAAAAAGTATGTCCGGAAATGATCATTGGTTTGTTAATTATGCCTTACAGCACGCATTCATACCACAATTTTTTTAAGGTTGACTATGTGTGTCCACTAAACATGGATCATCAAAGTTACTATTTTGTTTAGGAATGCCCACCACGTGCCTCGACAGGTAAACTCCATTGTAAAACATGGTGGTGGGAGCAACATGGTCTGTTAGCTTTTCTGCATTAGAGAGAAGCTTATAAGAGGTGATGGGTGAAAGGTACTGGAGGTAAGAACTTGTTGATGCAAGAGTTAGATACTAATGCATGGAATTTTCCACCAATTGATTTGATGAAAAAAAAATCAAAAAGGATAAAGTATTTTTTCTTCATCCATGGACTTCATCCTTCAAATATGATAAACATGGATGTTTGTGTGTTCCAAAGGTGTGACAGTACAGTAATTTGCATGTTCTATGCCTTTCTCTCACTTACATTTAGGATCCAAATCCATAAAAAAAATGTATATAAGGAAATTTACGACTGAAACTACTTCATATCCTGACCCATGGTTTCAGTCTGCACAAAGTTACAGCCATTAGCCATCATATTCTTTGGTTATTATGTTGTCAAGAGAGGCTAAAGGCGCTGGGTTCAGTTCTGCAAAAATGTTTCACTCATCAATTCATTTGAAAAATCCTTTGTAAATTCATGAATCACTAAAGTGCATTTTCTGCCTCTGGGCTCATGAGTTGCCAAGCAACACATTCAATGACAACGAATGATACTTAAAAGATGTATGTATTATATTGAGTTTAGGTGTATATTTTTAATATGACTGTGTGGGTTTCTTCGTAAAATGTTTTCCATGGTATCAACTCTAAAATCATAAATATCTTATGAATGTCTATTAGTGTAAATAAATGCTTATAATCAACTTTTAAAAAGTACACAATGTTTAAATAACCCAGTTGTTTCACTATTGCTCTTCAAAACAAAAAAACAAGTATTTGCTTTTTGAACCAATTCATCTGAAAGACAAATGAGTTTCTGTGCTGTGTGGGTGTATGAAATTCCATCTGATATGGGTTTGTCTTGGTTTCCAGCTTTTCCTCATGAAAGTCAGCTGTGGTGTTTTTCCTGCAAGGAGCACCATCTGAATGTTGTCCCTTTGGGAGGCAGTCCAATGAAAACAAAACGACAGAATGAGTTGAGCAGGAGTGGAAAAAGAAAGGAAAGAGAAAATATGTTGGGGATCAATTTCAACAAAAATACTGCAGGCCAGAGGCTGGACGCAGATGGGAGTGTGGGGTTGGGGGTGTCAATACGAGGACTTTACTTTTCTTTTCCTAAAAGGCAGTTTCAACTTTATGACAACTTTATGACAGCCATGATGATGTCTTCTTTTTTAACTAAGATATTTGAAAAAATCAAACTCTATAGTTCCCCCAAATAAAAGGAGCTGATGCCAATGTGAAAATTGCTTTGTTAATTTAGTCTTTAGTTTTCAAACCAGTCTTGCTATTAAAAAGGTAACATATCACTGTTTCCTAAGAGATGAGAAACAGAGGACAAATTCAAATGTAATTATACATTACCATTAAAATTAAAGGTGATTACACTGATATAACTGATATGTTATGTATGAGAATATATTTATTGTTTTTACAGATTTCAAAAAACTAATTTCAAAGTACTAACTGACGATCATGCCCTTATAAGGTAGTCCCTCCCAGCTTTAAGGCCTGAACACGTTGGTTACGACTTTTTTCATCTCTGATCTGATTTCCATGTCACACTGACTGCTTATAGAGAGGCTCCAACTAGGCAGTGCTGGGTAGATCTGTGCAGATGTTTTTCCACTTCTTTCTCTGTGCTATACACAAAATAAAAACGAATTTCTCACATTGAACAGGATAAGAATATGAAATCATATTAAAAAATAAAACGCACTGGTGCATTCTAGCAAAGCCCAACATAACGAGTCTGTGCGGCATCTCAAACCAGAACAGAGAATCTTCATATATTAAAACATAATGAGATCTATGTCTACAGAAAAGAAAAACACTGCAATATACGCCATAGTATGGTTTCTACACTGACTTTTGCAGTGAAAGGTGAATCTGAGAGAGACATCAGTTTTTCTTTCTGTTTTTTGTAAAGGGTTGAGAGATACGCCGCGCTTATCTGCTCTATTTTATTCTATATTGTTATTTTATTTTTTGTGAAGCTCAAAGAGGATCACTGTTTCACTATATTTATTTTTTCTCCTCTTGAAGTTATTTTTATCTTTAAGGATAATGATAAACTGCGCTTTCTCTGCCTCGTTTTTGCGAGGTTCAAAGAGGATCACTCCTTTATCCGTTTTCTTTCCTCCTGAACTCTTGTCATGCGTAAAATATTCTTTTTTAAAGATTCATTCATAATATTTGCACAAGTCTGTCCTGCTTGCTATATATGCAATGTGTGACTCCAAAACTGACTCTTTCACAGATTTTATTTTGTATTTTGACATAATGCAAATTTGTTTTACCTTGTAAACACGTCTCTCTTCCTGTCAGAAACACGAAATTGCTGCAGCTGTGTAATCTGCCTAAAAAAGCAGCTAAATGCTACTTTTCCGACACTAATTTCTGTTGCATCAGACGCAAAATCGGATTTGATGTGTTCTGGCTTTAGTCAGAGCTGTTCTGTTTTCTTCAGGACTGTTAATAAATTAAGAATGTGAGAGACTGCATCTTATTCATCCCGTATTAGTCAGGTTGCAAAGTAAATTTTAAAAGAATTGCACTGAAAGAAGAAAAAGCATTTCTACACCTTTGGCTTTGTCCATAAATAAAACAGAAATATATAAAATATTTAAAAACCTTTTGTTTAATCATTGTTGCTCAGAAATGATCCGGGTTAAAAAGTAAAATCCTCTAAAAAGAAGAAGAGAAATTAACTCAAATTAAAAACAACAATCTAAAAGTGAGCATCTTAAGTGAGACTTTTGTGTATAGCACTCACTTCAGAAGGACATGGACCTTGAAGAAAATGTATTTTTGAGTACCTGAGTAGTTTGTTTACCACATTCCTTTTTTGTTTTGTTTTCAGGTGACATTTCTTTTTTCTGTTCTGAACCCACCTGATGAATCTTCTGCACTCCAGGAACAGATGGTACACTGCCTGGGATGGTTGCCAGCTCAGGCGTTCTGTGTTGTAAAACAGGCAGTTTCTGGGTTGTGTTCATCTTCAGATGAGACTCATAGAGCATGCTTGGTATACTCATGTGGTCTATAATGGCACTGACTCAACAGCTGAGCTTTAACTACTCCCTGTTTCACTATGAAGAGGATCCAAAATATGTCTGGCACAAAAATAAGTCAATTTAGCTGAAAGTCTATCTTTTTTTTTGTTTAGAATCCCCAGGAGCCTTTCCATAGTTGAGTTTTGATTATCTATTTGTGAATTCTCTGATATTTACTGATTGCAATTTTTTTTTTTACAAAGCAGGGATACTGCCAGATATGTGAAAAGTATTTTTGCTAAATGTGAAAAAAAAGCACCCTAAAAAATTCTGATGTTTCATTTGTTATTTTCGACCCAATTTTTTTTTTTAAAGCTGCCATACTAAGAAGTCTTCTTTTGCATGTGAGACAGTGAGGGATCCTTTTACTTTGCCTCAGAGTGCTACTTGGCCAAGGACATACCCCTTTCCCTCAATCTATTAAGTAATAAATAAACTACCAGTTTCCTGATGTTGACAACAATGGGAAGGAAAAAAACTGTTCAATGACATTGGAGAACATTTTAAAAAAAGAAGGTAAATTGAGAATCTTCTTCAAGTTCAGGTCTGATTTCAATAGATCTCTGTCATGGTCTTGGCCCTGATGGTTGGCATTATCATTTACTCCTTTCTAATTGTCCTGGTGGCTCATTACGCTGATCTTGTCAATCTAGTTCCTGCTGCTACTTATGCTGCCTGTTTGCCTACCATAGGAGCCAGATTATTCAAGCTGTTTTGTGAGAGTAAGTCTGGCGTTCTTTATATTTGTTCTCAGATTCTGATCCCGACCTGCCTCTGCCTTTGGATACCTGCTTTGCCCCTGTATGCTCAGTCAATATTCTTCATTGTGGACAGATTCCTGGATTAACAGAACTTGGGCTGTGCCTCTGACCTTGGCTTGGATTCTCCTATGGTACCTCCTCTGCTCTCTGATCTTCTGGTCTGTAAACCTGGTTCTGCTTCGACTTAGGCTTTGGATATTCCCTCACAGACACTCCTGATGTCAGATGTCAGCTCTGTTAACCTCTTACACCCTAAGGGGGTATAAATAAATTTCTGCCTGACAAAAACACACAAA
>NW_015151248.1:278220-287257 GCF_000732505.1 Cyprinodon variegatus | reverse complement strand
TTTCAAATCTAAATGTTGTGTAAAAATATACCTAATTTGAACACAATCAGATGAATCATATTTATTTTAGAATGGTATTAGTGAGAAATTTCTTAGGCGGAGAGGCCATTTTGGCACATTTATCCATAAATGTCACCAAACTGTGCCAAATATGTTTTTTGCATTACTCCTGGGGGTTTGGTAAGATTACGAGGTCACGTAGCAGCTGGACCCGCCGGCGGGTCCGTAGGGTTCAAGGGGCTAATCAATCTGAACTCTGTGGCGGCACCTGCCTCAAGCGGTTGACAATATCCCCCTCAGATTCTTCTTCCTCTGGGATCTAAATACTCTGAACCACGTTAGTGACCTTTGCTCATTGTCGTGATCAGCACTTGATTCTAAGTTACTGATCTGAGTTTCTATCCCTACAGAAGATCAGGTTTATCCGCCCCAGCCGCATGCTCCACAGTGTAAAATAAAAGCTTGTTTGAAAATTGTCTGATTATTCTATTTTGAATATTGGGTCCAAGGTGCAGAGGTCTTGACAATCTCCACATCAATAACTGTATTGATGTTTGTTTGTTTATTAACCAAAAAGTTGTACTACAATCTGAGAGTCTTGCTTTAGATTATCAACTGAAGGATGGTGCTGCTCAGGTCTTGTGTCAGGTCTTTGTAGATTTTATTATGTCTTTATTTAAAAGGATTTTTTTTTTAGATAGTGTTCATTAGTGCACAAAACAACTGTCAAAACCCCTCAAGATGTCTGAATAAATACCTATCTACACCCACAATACAATAGCACAGATTACTTTAAAGGAGGCCATATATTTCCTCTTTGATTAACTCTGATTCTGCAGCAGAGTTCAGACTGTTAGACCATATGGAAACGCTGACATGATCACAGAGAGGAGCTCTTGTAAAAGAAAATCCAAGACTGTAGATCATCAACCCTTTCAACCCTTTCCCTTCGCAGGAAAAAGGAGTCACCACAGAAATCCTCTCGATGTCATGAAACCAAAAACAAACTCTGCTTCCAGCATCAATACTTTCTTTCTATGGCAGCTCCTTTGGAGTGGCAGGCAGGAGAGACAATCTGCCTGAGGGCCTGACACTTGTTGGCAAGTGAGAATGGACTTTTTAAAACTTGGATTTAAAAGTTATTTTTTTGATCAGCTGATCTGTGTTCAGCCAATCCAATGTTCATAATGAGGGTAAGTGAGACAAGCAGTCTTTTCCTATTTTTCTAAACTTCCGCAAAACAGAACCGGAGGTTGTTGATTGATAGTTCTTTCAGTATCAGCATATCTATCCATCTAAGACTTTAATTACTTCTGTTAATAAATGAAATCATTTTGAAAAACCATTGTATGCTATTCCATATGTTTACACAAGCTGCTGTTTACAGAAATCCAGAGCTTGAATTAACTATTTCATTCTTTGTGCTTTTCCAGGTTCTTTTTTTCTCCATAAGGACTAGCTGAACATGTTGGCCTAAATATTTTGTTATTATCCTAATATTATCCTGATATAACCTAATCTTATTGTGATATGTGAAAACTCACAATCACTTCAAAAATTATTTATTTTTTGTTAGATTTTATCCCCTGTGGTCGGCATTTTTTTCTGCCAATGCTTGTTGATGATGCAGTTAGGTTAGTTAGTTTATCCACCAAACACTGGGACACTCGTAAAAATGGCGCAAATCCTATGGTGCTCTATGCAGGGGCTACAGCACACATTCAGACACAGCCAATGTGAAAACAAAATCAAATAAGAAGATAACGAACAGCTGTTTAAAGTGACAGTGAAGCTTCTTTCAGCCTGTGTACCACATTGTTATAATATATCCAATAGATGCTTGCTCTAAAGCATAGCTCTCCATCTGGGTTTGCATCTTCTAGGAGCAGCCGTGCAGACACTAGCTTTTTTTTGGACAACTCTCTCTTCTTCGTCCATTTGTTCCTCTTTATCTCTTGTAATTTCTACATTCCCGTTGCACTTCAACATTCCCAATTCACTTTATTTCAAACTGAAATTATTTAATGTTAATCATTGCTGTTTTGGCTGGATAGAGGCAGCACAACAGGTCCTAGCCCTGAAGGACATGGTGCACATTATTTACCAAGAATGAAATCAGAATAAACAGCATTGTGACAGCAGTGTGATAATCATTTATTTCAATTTATTAAAATAACTTACTGTATTGTATTTAAATTCAAAATACATTCTCTCTAACAAAGCCTTGTTACAACCTGATGTGGGTCGCTTTAATGAAGCTTCACTGGTCTGGTATTTAATGAGAGAGTATTTGACATATATGTTTTAATTTAACAGGTGGATTTACAAAGTGGTTGTTCAATACTTAAAAAGCAACTACTTTGTTTAAAAAAAACAAACAAAGAAAAACAAGCAAACAAAAAACTAACAAAACATTTTTGTATAATTGTAAAAAATAGTTTTGGTTCTGGCAATCTTATCAGCAGTAATGCTGTTCAATTAGATTAAATATATCCATTTAAAAAACATGCCATCTTAGGCAAGTTATACAGACAACTAATAATATCAGACTGGTAAAAATTTTTTTTTAAGGAAAACCAGTTGATTGCAGAAACTCACTGACTTGTAGGACATTCTATTGGATGAGCTTGTAACAAAACTTGCTTATATTTTGTCATTTACTCTACATAATACCGCACACCGAGCAAGCATGCAGTGACAGTGGAGAGGAAAACTTCCCTATTAACAGGAAGAAACCTAAAGCAGAACCAGGATCAGTTTGAGCATCCTTCTGCCAACACTGATTGGGGTCTAGAGATACAGAAACAGACAGAGAAGAAGAGGAGAACATGCAAACTTCATGCAGAAGGACCGCGGTCCAGGAATCATACCCAGAACCTTCTTGCTTTAAGGTAACAGTGCTGCCCAATGCACCAATGTGTAGCCCATCAGTTTTAACATAGGAAGGGAATTTTATTTTATTTTTTTCATCAACAAGCATATTTATGGACTGTATAGGGAAAATAAAGAACATACAAAACTAGAACAATTATTTGAGAAAACATATTATAGTTCAAAGCAAAAAAAAAAAGTGCACTTGATAAGTTTATACATCTACCTTTTGGACAAGTAAGTAAAAGTAAAGCAACTGTTAGTTTAGAAAGAAAGCAAGAAGTTTGGAAAGAGGTGACAAGACACTACAAATCATTTCAGATGGCACAACCTGTGTAAAAAAGCAGACATCAGTTAGTCTGATAGAAAAGCAAGGGTGAAGGAAGAATGGAGAAAATGGTGAAATATAAATAGAGAAAAGGCTGAGAACCACTGACACAGAAAGAGAAAGAAAATAAAGAGAAATGTTATTTCAACATGGATCCTGTCCAAGTTAAATGTTTTGGATTAATGAATAAGGAAAATTGAGACAGCAGACAGACTACAGAAGCTCCAAAGAATGCTGAAATTAGTGGGAACTGAGAAATTATGAAAAATGCTTAGAAGAAAACTGGGCTTAAAATCTGAGTGACTTCATTCGGAATTCGCCAATTCAATCTGAAAAACTCACAGAGAGAAAAGACAAAGAGAAAAGACAATTAGGAGAAATGTATTGATACAATTACTTTGTCTTTGACGCTCAGACCTCGACAGGACACAAAGCGCTGAATTTTGATAGATATGCATGAATAGGAGCGAAGAATAGGATGATTGTGGATTTATATTCTATTCAGTTCCCAGCAAGCTGGGAATTTATATTTTTTGATACTTTAAGCTGTTTATTGCCCTCCCGGTAAGGGTGGTAAAATATCTTATTTTTAATCAGATATTATTTTAGCTGCTATATACTGTTTATGAACACACACCCTACTAGCTGTGTGTTAGAAAGATTAATTCGAGCACTAATCATGGTCAAACAGTTATTTCTGCACATACATGGAATACATTCACCACAACTTCTGTTCAAAATATAAGAGTTTATTAACAAAAATCATTTAGCTCCAGGTCAAACATATTTCACTTTAAAACTCTCAACTAAGACTAGTGAAACTCAACTAAAATAAACTACTATCTACAAAGAGGGAAACATGGTTGAAAACCATATCACAGTTTAATATGGATTCTGTGTTTGAAACCAAAGTTTATCTGGAAGAATTTGGGATATGAGAAAATTAGCTTTTCACTACTTTAAAGAAATTGGAATGTTTTCAGACCAATTCACAATGCAAATCCATGAGGTGAATAAAACATTTTTTGGCCAAATAATGTTTTATTAAATGATTTGCTTAATCAAGAACCAATAACCTTTACTTAAATGATTCTTTACCCTCTTTGAAATAGCTAGCAATGAATAGACATCAGGATTCCATTAAATGACTCTTGGTCATACTCAGTGTTGGGGAGTAACGGATTACATGTAACGAAGTTACGTAATTTAATTACAAAAAAAGAGTAACTGTAATTCTTTACAGTTACAATGAGAAAATATGTAATTCAGTTACAGTTACTTCCGAAAATATTAAGAATTACAAATTTAGTTACATATTTTAAAAAATATAAAGGAAAACCTTTGCGAAATATGTAATGATATTTTTTATTGCTTTGCGCCCTGTATCGCCGTTTCCCACTACGGTTCCTTGTCTCTATCATATTTGTCACTCTGATGATCCATCCTGTGCTGGTGGAGCCTCCTTGAGGAACAGCAAGCGAGCGGACGGTTCTATTTCAGCTCATGCAGCGCATCAACAATGACAGCCTTCCATCACTGGAAATTTAAGGAGCATTTCATTTACATCTGTGAAAATGGCTCAAATTTAACCGTGCAGTGCAAGAAGTGTTTGCTGGCTATCAAGAACTTGTCCACGTCGAAGCAAGCTATGTCAAACCTGAGGAAACATTTAGAGGTAAGTCCAACTCACTGATACACAAAGCATCTCTTCTTGTGGACATCCTGTGATTGCCTGTCAGCACTTCCCTCTCAGCTTAGTGCTTTTTTAAGGTTCACATTCAGTTCTCAATAATTAAATGTTGAACATGGGTCAATACTCATTAAAACCTTAAAGTAATCAAAAGTAATTAGTAGGTAATTAGTTACATTACTTTTTAAAAGTAATCGAAAAAGTTACACTACAATTACATTTTAAACAAGGTAACTTGTAACTGTAACGGATTACATTTTTAAAGTAACTTACCCAACACTGGTCATACTTGGTAAATGAAATGTAATGAGCGCATGAGGAACACATGAACACTATTGTTATACCAGTGTTTAAACTCTTAGTGAAATAAAGCTTATCCAAGCTTCAACAACAGCTCAACACATGTTACTATAGCCTAGCGTGCAGTTCATCCTGTTAACTTCGTCTTTACTCATCAGTAAACACATGAAATAATCAACATCATCAAAAGACATATTGTTTGTTCTGTCCCTAATTATGCCAGACCTGCAAACCTTTTTGTCCATTTCCATTTGGAAGGCTTGAGTTTCATCCAGCTGCAGCTCAGCAGTCAGGGCAGGCTTTCTTTGTCTCAGCGACTCACACCAGGGGTCCTTAGGAGGCCTTCCCTCCAGTCTGGCTCTGTAAGTGGTTCAACCTGTTCTCCCTGGACAATGATTTGTTATTGTGACATTGAGCTCTAGAGATTTCACACCAGGACAACATCATCAACAGCCAGTTAATCCTGGTAAGATCCTCCATGCTGTCCATGCAAACAGCTATGTACATGTCCAGTTTATTTAAACAGACTCTCTGTGAAACTCAATAAATAGGGAACCTCAATGCAGAGCACTGTCCTAATCAGTGTAAAGAAGGTGGGACCGACCAAACACTGAGGCTTTATTAAGGCCTAGAATAAATATTTCAACTATATTAAACATGAAAAACACCCATAACAAAATACTAAATGTCTTCAAATTCTGAAGTTAAATTTTTCTCATAAATTAAGACTAGGATATTGATTTATCACTAAAGAAAATAATATTAAAAGTGATTTTAAATGCTGGTAGTAAGTTATTTTTTTTATAATGAATGAAACACAGACACACACATTACATTTAACACCTGGTGCTGCTAAGAATTACTAATCAGAGATGAATTGCTGTTGTAAAAGACTATGGTGTTTGTCTTCATCTGTTATTTGTGGTAATTGTGAACTTGTGAGTTTTTGCACAGTTCTCTTTGGTTAGATTGTCCTTAGTGTCATAAGCCAAATATTTCCTGGGGCCGAACCAAACGTATGGAAACCAAACATATGAGTTATACTGCATTAAGAAACAAAACAAAAATTACAGTAATTACATTATTATTACTGCTACCTTTATCCTGCCAGTTAAAGCTTCACTGAAACAGACAGCAGAATAGTTACAACAAAACAAGGATTAACAATCGTTACATTCACTTCAACATACCAGGTCTGTTGAAATGTAGGAGGAAAAAATTGAAAAGTGACTCTAAAACAATTCAACATATTCTCATTATCAGTTCGTATGAAATCGTACAAAAAGTTATGCACAGTATTTCTTCGTTTTTGACGTTTTTCCTCGAAAAAACAGATCAGTGCGCATGCGCAGCCAGACAGACGAAAAAAGCAGATCCTCGGACGGACGTAAAACTGGGAAAAACAGTGCAATAATTACTTCTTCAGGTCTCTAACTAGGTTGCTTGCTGTTTTGTATCTTAGGGTCAGGGTTAATTGTATGTTAAATTCTATGTTATTGAATGGTGCGTAAGATGCGCATGCGCAAGGATATCTTGTCTCGAGGCAAGACGTAAAAATACGACGAAATACGACGAAAAAACGTCAAAAATGTACGAAATTACGGTGCATAACTTTTCATACGATTTCATATGAACTGATAATAACAGTACACTGAACAATTATAAGACAAAAGGTCAGGTTGGAGTCATTCTGAAATTCATTCAGGCTGATGGGGTTGGAGCATGTTTATAGCTCTCTCACCTGGTTCAGAAAGACTGAGAGCGTAGTCTTTGATGAGTGAGGGGCCTTATTATAAAAGCTGTGAGGTAGGAGGGAAATAGTCTCTGAATTCATCTGTACATAAAAAGCACACAGCAGTGTGAATGAACATGGAAAGATAGAGACAGAACAAAGATTATAATGTTCGACTGGATGTCCACAGTCAGTGGATGCAATGCAATACAGAGTGGTTTTCTGTGCATAATTTCTTCAGATTCTGCACTGGTAAATTACTACATAAGTCACCTGTTGGAAAAATGCATATCTTATCATTTTAAATCAATTTACAGGCATCTGGCAAAGGAATGTTAAGTGTTGCTCTAAATAACAAGAGCAAATATTTCTCTCAGGGCCTGGTATTACACATCTATGCAGCCGTAGGTGACTGACAACATCTGACCCCTCCTGGTAACTTTTGACCAATCCCGTTCTTCCTTTAATAAAAGTCCAATAATGTTAGCATAATAAAAGCAGCAGAAAAGAGAGGTTCTATCAGAGTTGAGTACAGACTTTTCAAGCGGTTCATCCTCTGTCNAAGTCCAATAATGTTAGCATAATAAAAGCAGCAGAAAAGAGAGGTTCTATCAGAGTTGAGTACAGACTTTTCAAGCGGTTCATCCTCTGTCTGTCCTCCTTCTCTCTTTTCTGCAGAAAAGAAAATTGGCTTTGTTTGGTTTTCATTCCTTGGAAAATGAGGGGTTATGAACACTATTTTCACCATAGTTCAATGGAGGATGAAAAAATGTGCTAAAATTAAATAACCTCTGATTTGGTACATGAAGCAAGACATATTTATTTAGGAAAATACCCCAGTTTGACTTAATTTAGGCAAAAAACAAAACCAAACAAACAAAAAAATAAGCTTGCAAGTGTTTTTTGAAAGTGAGTCTAATGATAACAAGGTAGCCTACTTTTTCTAAAGCAGGGTTTTCCAAAAGAAAGGGGTTGGGACCCTATGGGACGTTGCAAGACTCTAAGAGGTCGACTGCAAGATGGTTTTCACAGTTGTTGGGATATGACCTTAGGAGAACAGGAGGAGTGTTCACTGTGTAGGTGGTGACAGATGTTACTGTTCAAAATGTTCTGAAGAAATTCAGTCGTTTGCACCAAAGAAGTAGAGAAGCCTATAAATGTCCACATTATCATCATATGAAAAGGTATCTGTGTGATCTTTCCATTGTTATTAACATAGATAATAAGCACCAGTGATCCTAATATTGATTCCTGACAAACACTGTTTCTTTTGGTGGCAAGTGAAGAACAGAATCCTGTATACATTGTTCCACCAAACAAACAGTTTCTAGATCAGCACACAGTTTGACTCAAGCAGTCAATATCTGAAAGGCTTTTAACCAAGACATTGTGTAAAAATACAAGCAAAATACAAGCAACAGTGTGTGAAAACCTTGTGAAGAATTACAGAAAACGTTTGATCTCTGTCATTGCCAACAAAGGGTATATAACAAAGTATTGAGATGAACTTTTGTTATTGACCAAATACTTATTTTCCACCATATTTTGCAAATAAATTCTTTAAAAATCAGACAATGTGATTTTCTGGATTTTTTTTTCTCATTTTGTTTCTCATAGTTGAGGTATATCTATGATGAAAATTACCGGCCTCTCTCATCTTTTTAAGTGGGAGAACTTGCACTATTGGTGGCTGACTAAATACTTTTTTGCCCCACTGTATATATGAACGGGCATCATAGAGTTACAGCATGAATTAAACTTATATATACTTTCTCATTAATTAACTCTGCATCTTGGAAAATAAATTGATTTATGAATATCCAGAAAACTACTATTTCAAGCAACAAGGCAAACCTTTAGATCTTTACAGCTGTTAATCTATGAGCGCAGCACACACTGTATGTAAACGTGAGGCAATGATCTATATGAAGGGCCTTGTGTACACTTTGTGATCACGGGTCAGGTCTCACTTTATTATTTACGGTGACTGTGCGGTCCCAGCCAGGTTTTAAATAGGGATAATAGTGGGTAACAGGTCAGATGTTGGGTCTGAACTCTATGGGTGCGAGAAGATACAGTTTTGAAAATTCAGACCGTCGCAGTACTCTGGCCTGTG
>NW_015151248.1:273848-277458 GCF_000732505.1 Cyprinodon variegatus | reverse complement strand
TGGAAGATGGCAGGAGGGAGGGGTTACTGTATTTGGGCAAAAATGGCCGCTCCCAGACTCAGCGATCACAACGAAGTTTTTATTTCTTTACTGGTTAATACTAAATTCATTAAATCACCGCGAAAATATTAGTTTTAGGTAAAGATAATGATCCATTGATTATTCCTTGCTGACCGAACTTTTCCTTTAAGTAAAAAAAAAAAAATCTGGTCATTATCCACAGTAATTAACAGTTTACCAACTCTATCATAAGAGGAGTGTTTTGTTGCTCTTCCAATAATATCAGATTTTGTGGAGTAAACAAGAAGGTGTCCTGTCAATCTTTCGATCTCTGCAGTTCCTCCAGAGTCACAATGGACCTTGTTGACTGCTGCTCTAATAAATATCTCATACCCTATCAGTTTGGGTAGAAGGCCAATTATTGACAGTTTTTTCACTTGGGCTATAGCTTTTCCATTTTTAGATGATAGACTAAACAGTATTTGGTTGTATGTTTAAAGTTTGGAGTATTTTTTCATAACTAACTCTGCTTTTAACCTCTCCTCAACCTTATTTTTGACATTTCTGCTTATCCCTGGCCTTGGTAATGCTTCTTGTTTATTAATCGTCTCTTCCAGACCCCTGAGGCATTCACAGAAGTAAAGCTAGATTTAAACATGGTTCAAACTATACACTCGAGGAATCTATTCAAAGATTTCCATGATTCTTGAAGGCAATTTCTATGTGCGATGTGAAAGTACCTTAACAGGCACTGAAGAGATTTCCAAACCTATTTGACAGCTAACAGACTTTAATGCTCTTATAAAGCAGTACTGAACATTGAGTTTTACACGTTAGCTACCACTGTGAAGAAATCACCAGTTTTATGGGTGAAACTTAATCTACCTATAAATTGCTTTTTTACAACCCCTACTGCAGCAACAATGACAGTTTTCACATAACATGAACTACACCTCTGTCTGGCTATTGCAGTCTGCTACTGACATTACGTTTGGTCCGTTTTCTTTAACTCTGTTGACGTCTGGGCTTCCGTCTGCTTTTACAGAAAGCACAGAAAAATAATTTATTTTACTCAAATGTAAAACTCTACATGCCCTTTTAATGCTAAAATGTTCCTTATTCTTGTGTTTTTCTCAGTGCAAGAAACAGAATTTCTCATCAATCTCTGGAGCAGTAATTATTATCTGATGAACTTTTTTTTTACACACTTTCAAGGTGCACAAACTTCAAAAAATTTGCCAAACTAGCTCAGCTTTACATCTGTGACCTAAAATTGGGGACTGGTTTTATCCCATTGGGACCTGTAAAATACTTTGCTCTTAGGTGATAGAGATTAATGGTATTATGGAAATGATAAAATGTTGGCAAGTGCTTAACGATGTCCCACAGTTTTTGCCAACAGTGTACCTTTTAGATGCTGGAAAAATCAGCAAGTGGGGAGGACAGAATATATTATGAGGTTTATTTTCCTCAAAATATTTGTACACGGGATGTGGTTTGGAGGCAACTGGGCAGCTGAGCTTAAAAGAATCTGAAGAGAATGACAATGATTAATCTTTAACAAGGCTAAGACAACTTGTGCAGAAAAATGCTGGAGAAACAGTCACTCGATTGTTTGTTGCTGAAAATCACAATAGTAAACATATTGATCCTCTATTGGTAGAACTTATATACTTATATGCTCTGGGAATCTTGTTGTTGTTGTTTATTTGCATTCTTTGTAGTTGTTGGGAATCCAACAGAATTCTGGATCATCTGCACCTGTGTGGTTAACATTTTAGGAAGACATGTAAAGACATCTTTATAATAATAAATTCTTTTAAAAATAAATTCATGATTTAGTTTTTTTGATAAGATATTGCTGAAACAGTACTCCTTAGAGTCCAGATATGTTCATTAGGTGATGGAAGGCCAAGTTCATTAGATTTTTTGCCCTTTTTGGGACGATTTTTCAGTTGTGTGACAGAGTTTTATTTATTGGACCTAGTTTGAGCTCCATCGTGCATTATGTTATTGTGAGTATACAGGGGTTAACAAGAGGTGATTAGCCTCTCATGACCAGCACCCAATTGGGAAACGTATGTGTGAATACAAATCCAGCATGTTTGAAATTCAGTTGGCCCTGGTGTGGTGACTGTTAGCAGATTGCGCTGCTGAACAGGAAGCAGATACAAGCATCTATGAGCAGATGTACCTCATCTTTGCATATTGCTAGTGATGTTATGCAGTGGGCTGAGACTTTGATGCGTGTCTCGAGTAATGGAGGGGGAGTTTCCCTGAAGCACATGTCGAGGCGTGATTCATTTAGGGTATGTCCTTAGCCTCTCTACCATGATACCACAAGAACTTCGAGAGGCATTTAAACATCCTCTGTGTTCAGTCAAGTTTGGGGATTTTGTAGGGCAGTTTCTGTCAGTTGGATAGAGTTTGGATAAATTCTAAGAATAGATTGGTTGGAAAAACAACAAATCTATTTGGTTAAAACTATTTTGATTAGAATAAACAATGTAATGATCAAAAATCTTAGCAAGCCAATTTTTCACTAACACTGTCACTGTCTGCTTGAGCTTATTTCACTAAAATGGACTTGAATGAATTTTCTCTTCTTAAGAGATTTTACACCCAAAAAAACGTACAAAATATTTCATTATACTCACCAATCATTAACAATTTCAGCGGAACTTAACTGGTAAAAAAAAAAATAATAACTGTAGTTCTGCACTCCACCAGTAGATGGTGACATGTTGACATGAAGCTTCATGAACTGCGGGGATTGTTGAAGCAATTTGGCCAAACGGTTTAATGCCTCATGAGAATTCATCTCACCATCACCACATACTGTGCATTTGCAAACAAGGGAACTCGTCTACTCATCTGACTTTGCTTCTGAAAAGATAAGTGCGACAGCACCATCTCTATGCTGAGCTGAGTCCAATGTTTATAGTGTAGTTTATATACATACAGTGTGAAGAGTTAGATGGCATCAGAGCAGCAGGCCATAGACTGATAAAAACAGATATCGCAAGGTGGGAACTTTTTAATCCTGGTGTTTAATTGTACAAAAGCTGACTGAAATGACTGAAAATATCATACACCATACACTTACCCTTGCTGTCTTTATATTCCTCTCATGGTTCAGGTTTGAACAAAACCCAGATTTCAAACCTTGTTGATGGCTTCTAGCTGTATTAACTGAAGATGTCTTCATATTAAATTGAATATAGGAGGTTCTTTAATGTAGAGTAGCCAAACATAATATGTCACTAATGTGTTTAAAGAGTGTAGACTTCCAGTGAACTTCCATAACCCCAGATTTAACCACCCGCCCCAACACACACACACACACACACACCCACACACACACACCCACACACCCACACACACCGTTTCCACTAATTTGTCACTATAGATGTCATGTGGTTCTCATTGAATCCAGTGTAATGAAGTTACCTCCAGCCACAGCGGGGTCATGTTGCATGTATCCTGTGGGTGGGTGAATGGCCATTGAGCCAGTAATTTGCAGTGACCTGATGGAGAGTATCAGATTAGTGTCTGCTCCTAAAATAACACAACTCAAACTAAAGCTAACTCTGCTTTCCCAAAATGTGTT
>NW_015151248.1:271041-273430 GCF_000732505.1 Cyprinodon variegatus | reverse complement strand
CTAATACCATCATTTTTAAACAAAAAACAAGACGTTACGAGCCAACAGTTACTTAAGAAACTATTTTACCAAGTAATTGTTACTCATACGTGAGTCAGTTCTTGAATGACTACTTTCCACTTACTTACTAAAGAAGAAAAACATTTAATTCTTTCTGATTGTTCTGGTACCTCTATGTTTGGCTTAAGAAATACATTAAGATTAACTTTTCTTTATCACAAAGAAAGCAGGTGTGGTCACACATGCAGTATGGTATATACTGTAAACAAACAAACACCTCTATGTGTTAACTTCATACTTATTCCAAAAGTTAACATCAAGTCCTAACAACTGTGGTATGATTCTTGATTAATTTTTGTTCTATATTTTCAGGTAGATATTCGTTTCAGATCCATCTGGGCTTAACGGGTAGAATTTAGTTTTTCAGGATGTCCTGTATGGCATTATTACTTCTGTAAGCGAAAGGCTGTTTAAAACAATTATTATTAATATTTCCTGACAGATTTCAATTGTATTTCTTTATTTTAATGATAATTGTTAATTATGCTCCATGGTTACTTGTAATGAATGAATAAACAAATTTCCACAGGGAGATATTGGCTTTGAAAAAAAAGTAGCTGATTATTCAGTCACTTTATCTAGATGCAATTAATATGGTCTCAGATAGTAACAAAAAAACTTGGTTTTGTTTATGATCAGAACTCATCATTTAAATTTTGGTTAACGCTTTCCTGTTTTTATCTCTATAATATAAGAAAAAGAATAGAAATAGATTGTCCAAGGGGGATAATGAGCCAGTCCATGCATTTATTGCTTCAAGAATGAACTATTGTAATTCTTTGCTATCAACAAGTCCACAAAATCTAGTTAAAAGTCTTCAGATGATCCAAAATGCTGCAACATCTGTATAAAGATAGAGAACATAGATTCCCTTCATTGGCTTTCTGTTAAATAATAAAAAAAAAATCCTTCATCTGACAAATAAAGCCCTAAATAATCAAGCTCCATCTTATATCAAAGATCTGATTGTTCCTTATGTTCTCTAAAACAGCACTTTGCTCTCAATATGCAGGTTTACTAGTGGTTCCTAGAATTTCTTAAGGTAGAAAGGGAGGCAGATATTTTAGTTATCAGGCTCCTCTTCTGTAGAATAAACTACCAGTTTTAGTCTATGAGACAAATACATTGTCTAGTTTTAAGACTAGGCCTAAAATGTTTCTTTTTATTAAGCTTATAGTTAAAGTGGCTCAGGTTATGATCAGCTATTTATATAGTTATAGCTACTGCAGGCTTTTACAGCTGGTGGACATAGGGGCCACTTTTCATCATTCTGCTTCATTGTTCTGCTACTCTCCAATTTTGGAGTATTTGATATGTAGCACTTTTTACCTCAATCGTAGGAAGAACTCTACATTCTCTAGGTTCAGAAAGTTGGACTCTTAGTGGAAATTGAACAATGATCTTTTATTGCACTCAAAAAGTTTTTTTTATACAAAGAAGTAGGAAAAAAACAACAAAATGGAGCTCTTTGATAAACACAAAAGTTCAATTAAAGTGTCCATTTCTTCTGTATCAGAAGCAAAAAACCTTAATTCTATGTGGTGTATGCATGACTGTTCATATCATATATTTTTCTACTACCCGAGTAGGTGTTGTGTTTGTATTGAGCATGCTTATCTGTACCAGAGAAGCAGGTAGATGTCGGGGGTGAAGTTGCTTGAGGACCCAAATGCAGAGATGAGTGAAGCAGAGATAAGTTCTTGCAGATTTAACAAGGCAACTGAGGCAGACGTCCAATAATGCAAAAATACAAAGAACAAAAAAAAAACAGAAAACATCAGGGAAAACCCACGTGGGGAGCCAGAGACGAAGAGCAAACAACAAGTAACCAGCACTGAGTGACTGCAGGGGTGGGGTATATAAGGGGAACAGAACAAAGAATGGGCTAATGGGCTGAATATGGAGCAGGTGTGTGTGGAACTAACTAGAAGGAAGCCAAGGGGAAACGAAACAAGCCCAATGGGGCAACCGAGAGTAACTAAAGACTGCTGGAATATAATGGAAAATAGACCAAAGATCAACAAAACAGAATAAGTGATAACTGAAAATTAAAAACTCAGTGTCCCAAAGGCACATGAAATCATGAACTGTATCCAGTTCTCCATTTCCAGTCGCTTAGCTTACCAATGAACCATGGAAAGTTAAGAATCGATTCCTGATCCAGCAGAAAAATAAAACCAAACTACACACATGGCGTACAAACATACTTCCATTAATACTATGTGCATCTACTAATCTTACCCTGATTCTCTGCATTTTAAACAAGTAATTGTAAATGATGGTGTACACACTTAAGTAGTGTTATGTTAACACAATTATACATTAAGAA
>NW_015151248.1:265971-270438 GCF_000732505.1 Cyprinodon variegatus | reverse complement strand
AGACGGAGACCAACAAGACCTCCCTAATCATTGGCCCTATCTCAGAGAATTTTTCGAAAATAGTCAAATAATTTAGCTTTTAATTGATATAGTGGCATCTGGCTGTTTTTTTTTAATGGTTACTTTATACTTTTATACTTTAAGTAGTTTTTGGAGCTCATACTTTTACTAGAGTAAAGAGTTATAGTTGATATTTCAACTTTTACCAGATTGTTTTTAAACTGCAGTATCTATACTTCTACTTAAGTAACAAATGTGTGTACTTTTTGACAACACCGCAGGGCAATGTAAGTAGAACAGGAAAGTAAAAACAGAAAAAAAGGAGAAAATATGAAAGAAAGACGCAATAAAAGGGATATATTGATAAAACATCATCAGTCTGCTTCATCACCTGCAAAGAGAGATGTAAAAAGAAAAGCACAACCATTGGATAATATATATGATATAGTATAAGTAGTATTACTTAATCTGACATGTATACTGTGGTAGCTGAAGATAAGAATAAGGGCTTTCTGTATGGAATTGAATCTCTAAGTACCTGGAGTCAAGAACTTGTAGTTGTTTTTGTGAGAGTGCACTTGTGCATCTAAAGTTTATCCAGAGGAAAAATGCTTAACAGTGGTTGTGAGGAGCCAAAGACGCGCCCCACCAGAGCACCGAGGTCTGCGCCAGGGGACCCAAAGCCCCAGACGTCCCAGATGATTTGATTGAATAATGTCGGTTAAGTATCATGTGTTGTGAATTGGCGGCAACGATTTTCTCTTGCATTTTGCCATTGCGTCTTCAACAATCCTTTGTACAGAGCAAGCTCGTAGGCACAGTGAAGAGGAAAAACTCCCTTTTAACAGGAATAAATCTCCAGCAGAATCAGGCTTACTGTGAGCAGCCATATGCCTAGGCCAACTGGGGTCCATTGAGATTGAAGCTGACACACAAAAAAGCAAAAATAGGAAAGGTAACTGTTAACTAGCATCACAGGTAGCCTAGTCCAGATAATACACATTCAGGCATATAGGCTCCAAGCCAGTTGTCATTTTAGAGAATGAATGAGAGCACATACAGTTAGTCACAGTAAATGAAACAGGACTCCACTGAAAAAGAGGGCAAACTGTAATCTATGGTTTTGATGGCAGCAGCACAGCTGATATTTGAATCCAGGGTTGATCACAGTCAGACAGGAAAAGGAAACTAAAGAAATGTCCATAGATCCTCTTTATCTGTTCTGACTTGGGAGGAGTTGCTTTAATACAAATAACAGGAAACATTTTACTGTATATGGTAGCGAAGACATAACCTAGCCTAACAACAGTGAGTCCCAGTGCAGCTGTGGCTACAATGTAGCTTGCCACCATCAGTGTGTGAGTGTGTGCGTGAATGGGAGAATGAATGTAGTGTAAAGCGTTTTGGTCAAGTCTCCTGACTTGAATAAAGATGCTATATAAGTACATGCCATTTACCATTTACCAACCATCATGATGATGCAATCAACACTTTTATTTAGTTTCTAAAAAGATGAAAACAAATTAAGAACTGTGTAATGTTCTTTTCACTTTACTTTTATGTTGTAATTTGTCTTGGTTAAATAAACCTCAATATATTATATAGAAGATTAGGGTTGTATAGTGAAAAAAAAATTCAAAGGCTATTTGAGGTATAGTACTCTGTTAATGTTGTGGAGGAATTGCCATAACACCTTTCTTTTTGGTCACATATTTCAGCCATCCAAAGGATTCAAACAGTTACTGATCAACTAAATAACCACTTCTGTACCTCACCTCTTCAGTTCTTATTCACTTACCAACCCTCTGGAGATGTTGACCTTCAATCATGGAGACTTTGAATCTGGGATAACAATGGTACCGTGAGGAAAAAAATTGTGCTTTTCAATGTCCCAGCTGTAATCTCTACACGGTCAAAGACCAGTAACCTAACCAGATGCTCTTTTCCTTTCTAGACTTTTCTGCACCTTTTAGAAAAATCAAATGTAAAAAATAGCAAGAGCTGGAAACGGTTAGATTTCCTTTCCATTAATGTTATATATAGTAACTCTGCAGGTTATTGAATTTAAATAGCTGCCCTATAAATGTGTTAAATTATTGTTCAATCATGGATCAAATGGTCTCAAACTACATGTATTTATTTTACAGAGGTAATTCACATGCTCGAAAAAAAAAAAAGCCCTAACAGTTAACTTTTTTATGTCTGATCACCTCCTCAATGAATTGAAATCCATGAAGGAGGCTTTGGAAGTTATAACACTGATGTCCTATTTTATTCAGCACCCCTGCACATCCATCCTCTAAGACTCCGCTTGCCCAAAAGGTCTTAGATAATTCCCTTTGCCAGACAAAACCTGTCTTTCAACAACTTTTTACTACCTCTAAAGCCCAGCAGTGCTGTCCACTCCCCTCACATTGCTTTTTTAGTGTTGAATGCTCTGATCTACTGTCAGCTCCCATCATGCAGGTCAGATGGAAGAAAAGAGGTAGAAAACTCTGCTAAGGTAAAGGTTAGAGAAGCCTGTTCTAAAATGATGTTCAACTGCCTCTATGTTTTGACTCAAAACTTGACCTGATAAATCAAATTCTGATGTTTTGCTGTCTTAAATTATGTCTTTCATAAACAGAAGTAAAATGTTTTCTACTGGTGCACCAAAGACCTGTGATGCTATTTTCTTTCTTTTTAATGAAGCCACCATTGTAAACTCTTCTCATTCACAATATGGTTTACATTTGGTAAATGGTAAAGTAATTTATTAAAGATGTCAATATTTTAAGTTGCTGTGTAATTTTTTTATTACAATCTGGAACGGCAAACAAACATTACACTGGCCTTGTTGTTGATAATTTTTTTCCCCAACATACTTATGAAAGTCTTGTTATGTATTCAGTTGCACCTTTACTTATTAAACCGATAAATCAGGTGTTAATGGGCGATTTTATGTGTTTTCCAGACGTATACTTTTTCTGTATAGAAATTCTAAAACAAAATCAAATGATCGTCACCTTCAGTTGTCAAGAAAAATGTTATTTATTTTAGAAAATAAAACTTTGCATTAAAACTTTTTCTAAAAGGCTTGTCACTCTTACTTTAGCAGGTCATCACAAGAATGAGATGACCTGCTAAAGTAGTTAATTAATTTAATATAATAGTAATTCAGCCTATTATTCCATTCACAAATAAACCATATTGTGAATGTTGGGCAAAGTGACAGCTTGAAGCTGGATGTCTGGATCTGCGGTTGAAATCCAGTTTGTCTCTACTGCCAGTAAATGTCAATAACTTTGATATAATTTTTTTATATATAAGATATAGAATTTCAACCAGAGTTGTTCAGTTTGTTAACTCAAAGTGAAACTCATTCAGCTCTTGTGAATGCCAAAAGCGCTTTTAGTGTCAAAATATCTGAACTGGGTCAGATGCTGGTCAAGTTCCTATGATGTTTCAATACTCTGGAGGCTCTGCTCTCTGGTTGCTTATCTGCTCTGTTCTGTTGCTACAAGCAAGTGAGCAGCTTTGCTTTATTTATCTAATGAGTTGGAAAAATAGTTTTGACATATTTTTAAGCGAGACAGTCCAACTCATCAGTCCAAACATCCTCTGTGCAGTCAGTTTATCAGGATTATGATCCAACTAAAATATGCAGTTCTTGTTTGAAGCACCAGACCTCCAGCATAGTGCTGGCTGGCAGTGCTGGAAATCCCAACTGATTCTGGCATAGTTATACTAGCTAAAATAGAAAGTCAAGTCCAAATTTTACTATATTTTTAATACAATTTTTACCAAATATTCCATCCATCCATCCATCCATCCTGATTTCTCCCTTTCTCCATATCTCCCTTAGAGACAGGGTGAGGAGCTAAGTCAGCCGGGGATGACTCAGAGTACATCGAGAGAAGCCAGTTTAAATGACTCTAGCATCTGGTTAGGATGCCTCCTGGACGTCTCCCTGCTGAGGTGTTATTTTTTTTATTGTGTCCAGTCTGGCGATGTGGCAATAAGAATAATTATCTTGATGCCAAAAAGAGAGCCTAACAGATTTTACTTTCACAGGTGGAGTAGTATGGCTATCGCCATAGTGTTCCACTTGATTTCTGAATATAAACAGCTTTATTATAATTCATGCAGGGAGTATTATGGATTATATGGTCACTGCAATGTAAGTAGAACAGGAAAGGAAAAACAAAAAAGGAGAACAGATGAAAGAAGAAGTAGATAAAAGGGTTACAGGTGACTGAGTGGCCGGTGGGCGGTCAGGAGGAGTCCGAGATGAGGGAATCCATTTGGCGCTGGAGTGGTGCTGGTCCAGCGACAGATGGAGGAACCAGAGGTTCCAGTGTGTTCTCTCAGTGCGGCTAACTGGGAAACTCATAACCAATTTTATCCCTGATTAGTTTCCAAAATTAGTTTTTGGTGATTTTGGATTCGTCAGTTACCAGGTCAGATGAACTAGGGCTGGGCGATAAT
>NW_015151248.1:263253-264996 GCF_000732505.1 Cyprinodon variegatus | reverse complement strand
AAGGATTGTTGGATTTCATATTTATGCCACTTATGTGTCCAATTATCTTTGAGCCTAAATACATTTAACCACTAGGGCAGAAGACTTGCTTTGTGTGTCAGCTGCATACTATAATAGCTAAGAGATCATTACTAATTACTCCCTCATTACCCTTCACTTATGAACTCACAATTAAATAGATAAAATCTTTGAATGTACACACACACCCTCAGATAATTCATTAGACACAAGTTTCAGGGTCAGAAAATGCATGAAGAGACAGATATAAAAAAAAATAGAACGCTTGATGAGGAGTCGCTGATGGGAATAAAAGATAAAAGAAATGAAGTGTGAAACAAAGAAAGGGGGAAACAGATACCACTAGAGAGAAAGAACCACTATGCCTAACGAAAGTTTCAGAGAGAATTCTTGGGAGGATTACGGCATTTTTAGGACTTTAAGGTACTGTTCGAAATGTTTTTTTTTAAAATGTGTTTGATGGTTCAGAGCCCTTTATCTGAATGGTAAGATCATTTGGAGAGTTGCAGTGAGATACAAAAAATGCATGACAGAAGCTTAATAAGGGAAAAGTGGTTCTTTGTTGTTTTCAATATTTTCTGCTGCTGTTACCTTGGCGTCCTAGTGGTTAGGGCATACAGCTTGGATTCCTGAGGTTCTGAGTTTGAGCCCCACTCCCCCAGACTGCTACTCTGAAGGATCTCTGAGCAAGACCCTTAACCCCCGATTGATCCCTGGGTGCCCCACAATGGCAAATGGATGGATGGGATGACTGTGACCTGGATGACTGAGAATCTTCACCAGCACTTAGTAGGTCATGACCCACACTTTAGAAACCTCTGCATTAGAGTAACATTTGGGTCACTAGATTCCTCAGCTTCCTTACGTAACTAAAATACCTTAAAATTCAAAAAGGGGATAAAAAAAAATGTCCTTCTTGATCAGGGCTGACTTGTGGCTTTGGCAGTATAGGCAAATGCTAAGGGCACAAACCACCTGGTGATTCCATTTGCATTTGCCTGTACTTTCATAAAATATGAAGTCTGACTTCTTTTACCTGCCATTTGTTTTTCATTCTTTGTTGCATCTATAAATGTGACAAAGACAGAGCTAATGTTACAGTAAAGAACAGAACAATTGCAGAACAATGATCAATTATAGCATTAGCCATTAGCATTACATAGTTTGCTAATCAATAAATAGCTAGGGCTATCTGTTGATTTTAACATCAGTTAATGTTATGGAAGGGCCTAATTCATTTGCTATCCTCTGGCAAATGTTTACATATTAGATTTATTAAGCAAACTTTATAATGTTAATTGTATTGCCATGGTTATTTTACGTTTTTGTAGGTAATTGTCAATCAAAATACTATAAATTTTCCATAGCTATAAGCCTAGCTGTTAGCTTTGTTTCAGCTCATATTATCTAAAGTTTTCATCATGTAATGCTATGTTAGTTTTAAAGTGTATCTCATTAATGTATATCATACTATAGCATTTCATTGTAAAACAATTAATTACAGTAATAAGAATATTTTCCAAATCAAATATATTGTATATATCATAAACTATAGTGTATATCATTCATGCTTCCATTTTTTTGTTTATATTATTCAATTTAAATTTACTTCACTCTTGAATCACGTGTTTGTTATTAGACTGGTGTCACATGTTCCTTTTATGTCTTCAGATGCACTGCAAGTTTTCTCTTTCAAACCCCTGCAAATCCTTCAGTCACCTCCAC
>NW_015151248.1:258864-261969 GCF_000732505.1 Cyprinodon variegatus | reverse complement strand
TAGATAAAGAGATGGCACTGGCTGAGGCTGAGAGAAAATGGTAGTTCTGATGTTCTGCACCAATTAGTGGCAATAATTCAGTCCCTAGCTGAAAGAAACATGTTAGGGGTTCCACAGACACATTAAATAAACCACACAATAGAATTTTTCTGAAAGAGGTGGAGCTCATCTCCAGATTTGATTCAGTGATGAAGCAGCATGTCAGTAGGGTGGAAAGTGGAGCTGGCTTTCATGTACATTATCTTGGCAAAACACTTCAAAATGAACTGATAGACTCCACCAGTTCTAAAATAACAGAACAAATCATGACAGAGATCAAAATTTCCAAATATTTCTCCATCATTTTAGACTGAACCCCTGATCTGAGTCAGAAGGAACAGCTCCATGTCATAGTCAGGATGGTGCCACAAGAAGACATTCCTCAAGTAAAAGAACATTTCTTAGACTTTCTGGTGGCAGAGCAGTCAACTGGAGAACATTTGTCATCAGTAATCCTAATAAGACTAAAGGAACTTCACATCCCATTTGAGGACTGCAAAGGCCAGTCCTATGGCAATAGCACCAATATGAAGGGGAAATAAATAAAGGCATTCAAGCAAAGTTGCTTCAGCTAAGCTCAAGAGCTTTTAATGTCCCATTGGGTGCCCACACTTTATATCTGGTAGTAGCTGATGCAGCTCTCCAAGGGGATGGGTCAAGTGCAGAGGGCGAATCTTCCCATTGTGGGACAATAAAGGGATTTACACAAAAAGCTCACCAGATGCCTTTGGATATTTTGGGCATTTGACAAAATTATTCAAGCTCTTCTCAGCCTCCACCCAAAGGTGGGATGTCCTGTTAAAATATGTTAGAATCACTCTGAAATCATGGACTGAGATGGAAAAGCAAAATTATAACTGTTGAGGCAGTAAGGTATCAGGCTGTGCAAATCCAAGAGGCTCTTCTGCAGGTGTAGGGAAAAATTACAGACCCCGTGGTGCGAGTTGAAGCCTAGGCTTTGGGTAAGGAGATCGGATCATTTTGCTTTTGCATTTGTACAGCCATATGGTATGATGTTCTCTGCAAAATCCAGCATGTCAGTTAACTGATGCAGTCACCCTCAATGCAGCTTGCTTAGGAAAACAAGAGATTTCCTCACCAGTAACAGAAATAATGGATTTTCCAATGCATAGACAATAGCAAAGGAGATGTGTGAAGACATAAACCTGGAAGCTAAATAAAAAAAAAAGTGATATAGAATCACAAAAACACACTTTAGCTATGAGTCTCCAAATGAGCCCATTCAAGATGCACTACAAAAATGGAAACCACATTTTTTAATGTAGTCATAGATACTGCCATTTCTTGGGGGGATGAGAGATTTCAGAATCTTGGAGACATAAATAACACATTTGTGTGCTCTTCGATTCCCTAAACTTGGAAGAAAAAGAGCTGCTACAGAAGTATAAAACCCTAAGTGCTGCTCTGACTCAGTACAGCCATCAGGACATTGATTGCACAAAATCTCCCACCATTGCAATCAACTAATATGACAAACATAGAACTTTTAACCTTTTTGCATGAGAAGAAGCTAGCAGAAATTTACCCCATCATGTGGGTTGCTTTGAGAATCTCTGCCTCTCTTTCTACAGTATTGTGGTGGCTTCTGGTGAAAGAAGCTTCTCCAAGCTTAAACTGATTAAACTTATGAGATCTAAAATGATACAAAAAGTGGACTTTCCATCGGAAACATTAACCATGTAGTCTCAAATCACTGTCTAATGATGATGTTGTGGATGATGCAAGAAAATCCAGGAGAGTAAAGCTGTAGTCATGTGAGAGTAAGGATGTCAGATGTGTGTGGTGTTAAATAGTTTTTGAAGTAGTTAAAGTAAAGGCAGATTAAAAACACCACTTGAGCATCTTTTTAGATCATCTTTTCGTGCAAATTTTTTCTTTTATTTAAATCCTTGTATTTTTTGTCTCCACCCACTTCTTTGATTTCTTACTTTGCACAGTGCCATGTTTATATTGTATAAGTTAATTTCACTTGTTTAGACTTTTTTGGGGGGAAGTATTTAAATGTAATACTTTATATAAGCTTATTGTATTCCATATGTTGAGTAAATTTTTTTGTGTGTTTGTTTTTATTATTATTTTTGAAGTTTTTTAAATATGAATATTGCTTTATGTAAATAAAAAAATGTCCAAGACAAAGCTTTTTAGTTTCTCTAGAGCAGACATGCATGTACTATACAATGATGCAAGCTAAAATCTTGTCTAGGGCACCAAATTGGTCTGTTCTTGATGGTCAAGTATAATAATATGCCTGTCAAAAAATAGCACTACGTCTCTGCGGTTAACCCATCGCCCTGGGGAGCAGTGGGCTGCCATTGTGCGTAGGTTTAGGTACCAGATCTGCTCAGGTCCTGCCTTATGCCAGTGACGTTACGCTACATGATTAGCTGAACGTTGCCACATGACGTAAAACATTGTGATTGCCCAGAAAAGTATAATAACATCCTGCAGCGTCCGTGTGCTGAGTCTGGACCATCCGTAGTGTTAGCATGTTTAATGACCGATGAAGTTTTACTTGATGGATAACAAAACTGAGAAAAAAATCTGTTTATGGTGAACAAAATAACTGTTAGACCATGGTATAAAGGGGGAGAACTAAGTAGCGCTTTGGCTAGCTGTGCTCCGTAGCTAACAGGTAAGTCTCTCTTAGCTCGGTCAGTTTGCCATATTAAGCTTCACTGCATTTAAATTTGTGTCAACCACCGTTTTCTACAAGTAGACTAACAGATTTATTTGTCTAAAATCTTTATGAAAGATTTTCCATGTGTCCTCCCTGCCCTCAGATCTTAATTAAAAGAATAGAACTAAGCTGAGACTTTTTTGTCACCTTGATAAATGGCAGAGCTCAGTCTTTATTAAATTAAATTCAATTCAGTTTATTTCTATAGCGCCAATTCACAACACATGTAATCTCAAGGCACTTTACAGTTTAGCGCATCATACAAGCAGATTGATTCAAAGTTTTCTATCAAAGGAAAACCAGTTGATTGCATCAACTCATTGACTTAAAGGCAATCCCTCACACTAAGCATGCTTGTAGCGACAGTG
>NW_015151248.1:217975-258093 GCF_000732505.1 Cyprinodon variegatus | reverse complement strand
AAAAAAAAAAAAAAAAGGCATGCCTACAGTCGTACATGTAAGTAGCATGATGGAAAGGGGTGGCTTTATGGTCTGCAATAATGGAGCCGAATTCTGTTCTCTACCGTAAAATTCAGAATGAGTTTCCCACTGTATTTTTTACAAGGATCTTAGAAGTTTAATTTGTATTACTTCCCGTACCCAGAGGCGGGAAAAGTATGCAAAAGTTGTGTAGCATTTTTTTTTATTTTACTCAAGTAAACATTAAAAGTAGTCTTTCAAGAGATGATTTAAGTAAGCGAAGGAAAATGTATGGTCAGAAGGCTGCTCAAGCATTGAGTAATTATGAGACCATGATTTCATGTTTAGAAGTGATGAAATCACTAAAGACAGATATATTTGTGTTAATTCCTTGTAAAGACCAGAAAAAATAAGAAAACAGAGATAAATTAAATGCTGAACTTTCTCTGTAAAGTGCCTTTAGATTACATGTTTATGTGATTTGGCACTATATAAATAAACTGAATTGAATTGCTAAGAAAATAACACATCCAGAGGAAGAATTATTTTATCAATTTTAATTCTAATCAATTACTTATGTTGGCTCTCACCCAGTACAATATACTTTTTTTTCATGTTCAGCCCTTTGAATGGTCTTGATACTAAACTGTGCTATAGAAATAAACCTGCATTGCCTTTTTTAAATATTTTTTTTTTCCAACATGAAACTATTATGACCTCTTCTTTTGAGTGATAACTGCATATATAGTAGGACAGAGTAAGAACGTCCACTGGCAATAACTACTATCCACTATCTTCTTACCTGATTTCCAAATAGCTCTCCAAAGGTAGACAGAATTTTTACACAATTTTAACTAATGATACTTAAAAAAACAAATAGTATAATAAAAAGTATGGAACAGTAAAAATACTCCAGTTAATTACATTAACTCCAACCCACCTCTGTCTATACCTAGAAAAAAGGTAAGTAAATATCTTTTCCAAACAATTAAAAGCTAAAATCCTATGAAGAGATCTTTGCAAAACATGCAAAACTATCCTCAATGTCTTGTCGCTACACTAATGACAAAAGTTGACAATAAGTTGTGCTTTATCTTAACATTGTATAACACAACTCAACACTGACCATATATTGTGTAAATGTGTAAAGATATAATGATAAAGATAAATTAATATTAAAACTCTTGAGCCTAAGAGTGATAAGGTGTAGTGCTGTTCTTAATATGAGTTCACGACTTCGTCTGTATAACTCTATCTTTTTTTATTTTTTTATTAAAATACCTATCTCCAATGGTGTTGAAGATACAATTGAATTAATCCTCAAGGTTTTAGTACTTAGCAAAGAAAGGTTCAAGCAGAGAACTGTGTAAGGGAGAGATAATTAAGACTATTTCTTCTGGATCACAGGAAGCTATTAGTGTGGTTATCATAAGTGCTTGCGACTAAATCCCTTTCTACTCTTCTCTAATTGGGGCAGATAGAGTCAGTAAATGAACTGTGGCTGCATTACAAGTTCCCGGGGAGCTGGACAATTAGGCTTCTATGGAAACACACACACCAAACACACATGGAAGCAACTTTTCCAAACTGGTAGAGTGACATGTGGCACAGCAGAGATACAGTGATTTGAAGACCCTGCTATTTTGTAAGTTCTCTCATTTAGAAATCATGAAGGTGTCTGAATCATAGGTACATGCCTAGTGTGAGAGATATAATCTAAAAAAATAAAATACAATTCTGAAATCACATTTAACTATTTAGTTGAATGATACAGCTGCAGGTATTTGAACAGCTAGAATTCTGATCCTCAAAGACCTGTTAGTCTGCCTTCGAAATGTTTATCTCCCCTCCATTTATTATCCTAAATTAGATGCACCTGTTTGAGGTAATTAGTGGCATAAATACACCTGTCCAGCCCATACAGTCAGTAAGAATCTACAATATACTACAGTAGCAGCCATTCAAGATGGCCCCTCCCAATCAAACGTCAGCCAAATGGCAGCTTCTCCCCTGCAGCTCCCATCAAAATCCCATCAATGAACCCACATATTTTTTACTCAAGCTCCCCAGGCTCAGCCTCTGGAGGTCCAAGGCTTGCAGCCCACACCACCATCTGCTGCCACCCAGCCTGTAGCTCCACTGGTGGTCCCCTGTGGGGCATATGTTCCAGATCCATCCCCATATTTCGGCGAGCTCTCTAAATGGTGTGGTTTCCTGTTTCAATGTCAGATGGTGTTAAGCCAGCAACCCATGGCTTTTACTTCAGACCTTTATACTATATATATATACTATGTAATGGGTCGGCAGTATGACCAAACTTGAGAGTGGGTGCTAGCATATAACTTTGCAAACCCTCTGACCTCCCTCACGTTTGCACGGTTCTCTTCCAAAATAAGCAGGGTTTTTAATCATCTGAATCATGCAGGAGTTGCTTAAAAACGTCTGCTTAGACTTTGCCAACGCTGCCAATGCTGCTGAGTTTTCAGTGCAGTTTCACACTTTGACCGCTGAAGCTGGATGGAACAACAAGGCCCTTAGGGGAGTATTTTACAACAAGTTAAATGACGTTCTAAAAGATGAGCTCTCGCACAAAGAGGAAGCTAAAAATTTCAATTATTTGATAATGCTGTCTATCCATCTTGATAGCAGACTGTTGGAACAATGGTCAGTCCTGCTGAGTTCAACAGCAGAACCCCTGTCACTCAACATTAACTACCTCCGACACCAGAGCCAACTGGTGAGGAACCCATGCATATAGGAGAAATAGATCTATCTGCCACTGAAAGGCCTAGACGTCCCCAAACTGGTGATTGTTTTTACTGTGGCAAATCCGATCACAGAATATCCAGCTGTCTAGTGCAGCCAAATGACAGAGCTCGTTAGAAGAGGGGAATCTAACGAGTATAGGTAATTCGCCAACCATCCTTCAGTCTGCTTCCAGTTGATGTCAATCATTGTCATGGGTCTTTTTCTCATTCCCTTACTGCCTTGATTGACTCTAGAGCTGAAGAAATATTATTGATGAGAAATTGACAGAACTATTGAAGATTCTTCTGAACCACTCAGCACTCCACTGTCTGCTAAATGCCTGAATGGCAAACTGTTATTCCACGTCGCCTAACAAACAACTCCTTTTTTACGAGAGTCACTTCTGGAAATCACAGGAGGTTGATCATATTTAAAATTATTCCCAACTCCTGTTTTGTTATTGTGTTTGTTCATCCCTGGTTGAGACTTCATAACCCCGTATTGATTGGTCCTCTGGGAGTACAATCAGTTTGAGGTCTTTTCTACTCCAATAGCTATCTTTGTTTTGGCCTATGCAAGTACAATACTATAAAGACCCTCAAGATTTGTCACGTGCTCCTAAACATACAAACTAGCTTCAGCAGGTGCAGCTCCTAAGTATGATAGTGGAACATTCTATAAATGGGGAGAAAAAATCTACCTCTAGGTTAATATGCAGTAGCATTTAACCCTATAAATGGGACAAATCATTGTTGGGTGTTTTAGAGCAGTTGATAACCTAACATTATGACCAAATTCTTTGTAATTCTGAGGAAATAATGAGATAATGACTTAAAATGGTCTTAAATCTCTTCAACCTGACAATAGCCCTCACCTGTTGTTCTTTCTAGATCTATTCTATCAATAGAATGTGTTGTAAAGACAGCCTGAAGCTAAAACTAATTATATTTTTTATCACCAATCATTACGAGCTCATTCAAAGGTCTCTAAATTGAACTGCAGTGCAGCGTTCCGTGTCTACGCTGTTGAACAAACACTCAGCCTCACCTCAAATTGGTGACACTAAAGCCTTGGCAGATGTGCATAATAGGTGCTAAGCCTTTGTGTGATGGATGGTTTTACCACACTGACATGAGTGTTTTTAACATAAATCAATTATTTCATAACATGTACTGTGTGACACATGTAAATTTCATCACCATCATATATTTTGAATTTCACAATGCAGAGTTTATCTGTTCACAACATTAGTGTAACCTTGGTCTTTTAGTACTTCTTTTATGGCAGGCCAATTAGAATGGCTGTTTAAAATCAAGTAAGCTGCACAAATTTAATGACATAGGCTAGGCCTATTAGCAACAATTTATTTCCAACAATAGAGGATTATGGGAAATATAATATCAATGCAAACATTTCACACTTTTCTTTCATGTTCAATAATGTCGATTCAAAAATAGCAGCAAATATAATGAACAATAACAGCTGCATTTATAAACTGCGTGCATTTATTTAGCTTACAATGGTTAATTTTTAAACATGTATGTAATGTGGGTGTACCTTAGGTTATGAAAGTTGTAAAATGGCTGCTCCTATCCTATGACTAAAATGATGGGTGGGCTGCACATCTTAAGACAATAGTTTTTTGTTTTTTTAGGACTCAGAAAATGGCCGCCCCTAGCATGTGGTTGCAAGAGATTTAAAAGGAGTTACAACATTCTCAGTTTACTCTATTAGAACAACCTCAGGAAGACAGAAAATCAAGATGAAAGAAACACAAACTCACTTGCAGCCAGTCACACAACATTCATTCATACCATGAAACCAGGACTCAGTTTAGAACCCTTTTAAATGAACCATCAGTTTAAAAAGTTCAATAAAACATATACAAAAACCTGAATTCACTATGCTCGCCCTAGCTAAGCATCTTATTCGAGCATCAGATGAAATAAAACTAAAGATTTTATTGTTAGAAAATAGGTTAATGACCACGTCAATTTGGTCCCAGTACCAGGTTCGGTCCACAGACAGGAATAAATTCAGCATGAGTCCGGAGATAGATCAGGGAAACAGATCACAACAGGCAGGCTCACAAGTCAAGAGTCAGAACAGGTCAGGACCAGGCAATCAGAATACACAGGAACGATAGAGAACTCTCACGAAAGGCTTGAATAATCTGGTACTGATGACTGGTTTGAAGGCTGGTTTAATAGAGGTTAAAGCAGGTGGATGAGATGAATGATAGGCAGGTAAATAAAATAAGTAATCAGACCAGTCATCAGCACCAAGATTGTGACATGCTGTGTAATTAAAAGGCATTAGACTGTGTGTTTCTAAGAATTATTACAATGTCTGTTGATATTAAAACCACTTTTTGCTTGCTGGGCACTGAACAAATTGACCCCTAAGGAGAGTCTCAAACTTTTGACCAAAACTTCATCAGACTTCATTTGTTCCTTAAAACATATGTCATGGGCGCAGCTACGGACGCTCTGTAGAAGCCCTTTTTTATTCTCAGCTGATTTATACAGTAATAGTTATATTGTTTCTATGTGATTGGGCAGTGTCATAGTCACTCTTCTACATTGTGCATTGTCTGCCATTTTTGACTCAGCAGTGAGTCGTGCCAACTTTAAGAAAGATTGCCTATAAAAGTGGAACCGAAATAATCAAAATTAATTCAGTAAAATCTCGACAAGAGCACCCACCCTCCAGATGTTCTGTTAAAAAGCAAAAGAATATGAATTTTGTTGTGGATTTTGTTACCTCGCTTGATAGAATCCCGAAGAGCATCTTGAGAATGCAAATGTTTTCAAAGGCCCTTCAAAAACAGTACAAAACAAGCTTTTGGACTGCATGCCCTATGTTGATTCACTTGAAACAAAAAATCAGGTAGGATGTGTTCTGACCTTGGTACCTACTTGACTCTTTTTTTCTCTTTGCTCCTGCCCTGGGCTCATAATTTCTAAACAGATCCACCTGTCCCTGCTTCTATTTAAGCTACCTGTTCCCATTCATTGGTGCCAGATTATTCAAGTTTCTAGCAAGAGTAATTCAGCTTACCCCGTTAGCATACCCCGTTGTCTGTAGTTCTGCCTGTTCCTCGCCTGTTTTCTTCCCCCTGAGTATTGGCCACTCCTGTACTGCTTTTTTTGCGTGTCCTGTTTTCTGAACTGTTTCCTGAACTCCCCTGTTGTCGCCCTTGGACCTCTCTTTTGACTATGGCTTGGATTTGCCCTTCTGGATCCTTTGGTTCCTCTGTGTGTTCTCACTGTAATAAGGTATAGAGTACCACTCCTCTGTACTTCATTCCTTCCTCTGGGCTCAAGACTGAGCTTTGTCAGGTTGGTTGCTTTCAAGCTCATTTTGTGCGCCGTTTGAGAAGTCACTGACCTGATTGTCTGTTTCTGCAGAGAATCCAGTGAGCCTGCCCTAGCTGACGAGCAGCCGCACATTGTTTTTAATAAACGCTTGTTTCAAAATCTGTTCAGTCTGCTTGAATTCTGGGTCCAATGTTCTAAACCTTCGGACAGGATGAATATTTCTGTTATAAATAATAAATATTTTACTTTTGCTTACACAATATCAGAGCAGTTTTGCACAGTTGCCTCTGTCATCCACAGAATATTTATATTTTATTTATATTTTGTTTGGACTTTTCCTGGATTTTAGAATATAAAAGAATGGAATGAACATCATTGTCAGTGAACCATGAACCCATTCAATACACATATAATTGAATTGCCTTTCTTGAAACTCCAGATCTGCAATAAAAAAAAAAAAAAAAAAAAAAAAAAAAACTTTATTGTTCTTACATTGGAGAAATCTACCTCGGCATATAATCCATCCCCTTGGGGAGCAGTGGGCTGCCATCGTGGGGCACCTGGGGAGCAGTGTGGGGTAAAGGGTCTTGCTCAGAGACCCAGAGTGGCAGTCTGTGGGCAGTGATGGGAGTAACAGC
This sequence comes from Cyprinodon variegatus, assembly GCF_000732505.1. NCBI lineage: Eukaryota > Metazoa > Chordata > Actinopteri > Cyprinodontiformes > Cyprinodontidae > Cyprinodon > Cyprinodon variegatus. The sequence continues at coordinate 251,387 of NW_015151248.1, read as the reverse complement.
GTTGCTAATGCCGTTAGCCTTTTTTAGTAACGAGTAATCTAACTAACTACTTTGACGGTAACTATAATACAGTTACCAGTGCCGACACCCCCGACAACCCTGCACGTTACTCAGGTCACACAATGAACCTTTTTTTCATGATAGGACCCGTGCGCGCCTTGTCATTAGAGAGGGGAGGATGAGATTGGCTGATGTATGTTGAGATTCCATCTGTCAGTTGGGTAGGTGAGTGTTTCCGCTGGTGGGTGTTAACATACAGCACACACAGAGAGATGGAGAGTGGGGATGACTCCAGCAGCAAATACCGGTGTTACGTCGAGCTGCGTTTCCCCATCAGATACGGTTTTCCCTGCATCTCTGCACGATTCACTGCGCAAGCGACAGGAAACATGCATGCTCGCTAAAGGCCGCCCTGTGCTCGCGACACAGGGGAACTACAGAGAGCGTAAACGATCAAATGTTAGACTAAATGGAGAAAGGGAGAAATCAGGATGGATGGATGGATAGAATCTATCTAGATAGATCTGAAAGCCCTGTTAAAAAACCTCACACCCACGAGCAGAGGTAATGCAGCCTGATTATATTAACACCGCATCACATACCCTTTCCCCCATGTTAAGAAGGGGCAACGCTATCTGACGAGGTTTATAGGCCTGTCAGATCGTGTTCCCCCCTGATGTCATTTACGTTGAGTTGCAATAAATGCTAAACTCTCTGCAGGTTCTTGTCTTTGTCGTCCGCTCTATTCAGCTGGCTTTGGAACACATGGCGAGAAGGTGGGGGCTGGGTGGTGAGGGTTACGGGGGCGAGAAATGCTAAAGTAATGCAATAGTTACTTTTACTCGTAACTAGTTACCTTTATTGTGGAGTAACTCAGTTACTTTTTGGGAGAAGTTACTAGTAACTATAACAAATTACTTTTTCAAAGTAATGTGCCCAACACTGTCTGCGGAAGTGGGGTTCAAACTCAGAACCTCAGGATTCCAAGATCTATGTCCTAACCACTAGGCCGCTACTCCCCACAAAAATAACAAAAACTGACACACAGCTAAGGATGCAAAATACTATCTTAGCAGACATTGACATTGCTATCAGCATAATCAGACCATACACAACACAAAATATAGACAAATAGTAGGTCTACTGTTTTGAGACTATCACAGTGTTCCAGAATGTAGTAAAGGTGGGGTCTTTTACTTATAAGCTACCTTTTATATCTCTTTTTTTTTTTTTTGTAAGTCTGCTTCTATCCCCTTGAACCCCAGTCAGCCTCGCCATATGTCCGCTCACAGTGGGCCTGGTTCTCCTGGAGGTTTCTTCCAGTCAAAAGGGAGCATTCTTGTCCACTGTCGCTACCAGCATGCTTGGTGTGAGGGATTGCTGAAGAGTCAATGAGTCGATGTAATCAGCTGGTTTTCCTTAGATAGAAAACTTTGAATCAATATGATTGGATGATCTGATTAAATAGTCTCTGTAAACCTGAGACAACATTTTTGTGAATTGGCCATAATACATAAACTGAATTGAATTGAATTATTGAAGTGCACTAGTACAGGTGTACAATAATACAATATGATATGCATTATGGCAAAGGGCAGAATAGCAGCATAGAGACAAATGGTTTTGTAAATACATCTTCTTCATCAATAAAGAGCATTAGCATTTACAGTAGTAATGGTTTAAGCGCTTTTCCATGATAGGTCCTTGATCGGTGCTTGGCAGGTCCTTCGCTGGTAACTGACCAGTGTGTGGGAGTATTGTAATCCTACGATAATGTTAGTGAGGCGTAGCTGCTGAACTGCCATAACGTATACCTGAAATACCCTTTATTTCAACAAATGGGTGGAGTTACAGTAATCCTTGACACTCCCCGCAGAAGAGGGGGGCCGCTAAAATGTGGCCGGAATCTGGAGGGAAGTTGGCTGGAAACTGGAGGCCATTTTTCAGGGTTTTTGCTTGAAGTGGAACTTCTAATCCTTTTTAATCCTCATAAGCAGTGGTATGTGTGCTCGCATTAGCATAATCGGGAGATGGTCAAAGTTCCCCAATTGAGGTAGTGGAGAACACTTTTGTAAGCACCTCCAGAGGGAGGCGTCCAGGGGGCATCCGAAAAACATATCAAAATCACCTCAGCTGACTGTTCTCTATGTGGAGCAGAAGCTGCTCTCTTCCGAGCCTCATCCTATGGAAAAAGCTAATTTCAGCCGTTTGGATTCGTTAAATTGACCAGTCAGTTGAGAGCTTTGCCTTTTCCCTCAGCTCTCTATTCACTACAACACAAAGGTGCATCAGTCAGGCACTGCAGGAGTAGTCAAAAGGTATGGAGACTTTCTCAATTGGCAGATAAGTTTGAATATTATTAGCAAAAAAAAAAAAAAGGGGGTGTTATAACATTTTCTAAAAATTATACCCTGAGACAAAAAAATTGGTTAAAAAGTAATGGACCTAGAATAGAACCTTGAGGGACTCCACATGTCAGAGTTGTGGAACAAAACATATGAACAGTGAAGGTTTTGTTTGTCAGGTAAGATTCAAACCAAGATAAAACTTTGCCTTCTACTCTTTCACAGGCAGACACTAAACTGAAACTAGACCATTGACCATTATCATTGTGAGTCCAGCAACAGAGTGAAAGTACAAAGAAAAAAAACATGTAGAGGATGTAGGTCCCAGTTGTTAAATCACAGAACCGGGCAATTCAAATAGAAAATGTAGCTTGATGCATACCAACCGTTGTAACCAGTATCAAGCTTTTTAGAATAAGAGAAAAAAGAAATCAGTATGTACTTTGATAAGGTTCTTACTTTCAATATGGTTTGCTGTTTTTATATTAAAACAATTTAAAAGAAAAAAAAAGCCGGATTTTAGAAAAACTAGTAGAAGGAGGAACATAATATAGTAGAGGCAAGTTGAAGTCAGAGCAGAGAAATACGAATAAGACATTTAGAACACCCAATTGGTTTCCCACTATAGACAACAATGGTGACAAATGATGGATGAAATGAAAATGTAGGATGGAGAGCAGAAGCTACTATTCCTACAGGCACATAATGTCTTGATCACATTTTACTTTCCCACCATAGCCTCTGACTTAATATATGAATTCATTATGTCAGGCTTTATCAGTGTGGAGTTGCAGAAAGTGATTAGAAATTAGATTTTGTATATTTGAATTGTCATCTTGTATCTGACTGCACCAAAGAGAAATAGATTTATACAAAGACATTACTCAGTGCAAAAATGTTTATGTGAGGCTCTTCTAGCAGATTCACATGTACATTTCTCTGCCTAGATTTTGTCTTGTATCTGCACTCTGCCTGTCCATAGGGCCTATTATTTTAGACGGGTGTTAATTATGCTACTGATGTTTAACATGCATCCCCCATGAAGATACTCATAGTACTACTTTAATCAACGGCAAGTCCCCACTCATTTACAACTCTCAAAGTGAGTAATTAAACAAAATTTGAAGTGAGCAGTTGGGACTTGTCCACTCATAGCTGGCCATGGAGGAATTCAGTGTGATTGTCCATGATAACAATATATGATAAGTAATAGACAATCATCCTTACGTATACATGTTAGGAGGGTCAGGGAATGATTAAAATAGCTTGGAAAGTATTAATACCCCTGTCTGCACATCTCAATTTCTTTTATTGACATTTCATGCAATGTGAAATGAGAAAACTGGTGCATATTTGAGAGTTGGATAATAAATGATACATGCTGTAGCTGAAGCCACCTTCAGTAGAAGAGTAGATTCTAAAATGATTTCTCTGTGGGGAAATCATTTTAGATTATTTATATAGCAGCAAATGTATATACCACATTGTTCTTCACAGTGAGAACCAACGGAATCTCTGAACAGAATCAAGAGAGAAAACTCCATCTTCAATCATGAGGTAAAATAAGAGAACATTAGAAACTATTTCATAAATGATTTAGAGATGAACAAAATATCAGTAAACTCCTTAAGCCATAGCGTTATTTGGAGCAATTTCTGCCTGAAATTGCACATCTGATTAAATCAATTGTAGCTTCAATGGCATGAAGAAAAAAAATGCATTGATATTGTCAGTTTGATGCAGAGTCTGACACATGATTTAGAGTTTTTTTCAACATTCAGCTTTCTGATGGCGGTGGGGAAGAAGCTGTTGCAGAACCTGCTGGTCCTGCATTGAATGGAGTCCATGGTGGGGGTGTGAGGGGTCATTGATAATGTTACGGGCTCGGGACACGCAGCACTGGGATGAAATGTCTTTAATGGAGGGAAGAGGAGCCCCCAAGATCTTCTCTGCTGTTCTCACCACTCTTCTCACCTTCTTCCAGTCTGAGGTGCTGCAGCCTCCACACCACACAGTGAGACAGCTGGTCAGACGCTCTCTATGGTGCTGCTGTAGAAGGTGGGGAGGATGGGTGGTGGCAGGTGGGCTCTCCTCGTCCTCCGCAGGAAGTAAATATGCTTTTGTGCCCTTTTGACCAGTGAGGTGGTGTCTACAGTCCCGGTGAGGGTGTCTGTGATGTACCCTAACCCTAACCCCCAGGAATTTGCTGCTGCTTCCCACCTCTACAGCTGAGCTGTTGATGACCAGTGGAGCGTGGTTAGACCGTTTTTTCCTGAAGTCGATGATGATCTCCTTTGTTTTCTCTGCATTCATGATCAGGCTGTTATCTCTGCATCAGTCCACCAGCTGCTCCACCTTCTCTCTGTGGTCTTTGTTGTCTCTGATGAGGTCCACCACCGTGGTGTTGTCTGCAAACTTCCCGATTTGATTGGTGGCTGAACCTTGAGACGCAGTCATGTGTCATCAGGGTGAACAGCAGGGGGCTCAGGACGCAGCCATGAGGGGAGCCTGTGCTTAGGGGTGATGACATCAGAGGTCTTCTGTCCTGACTGACTGAGGTCTGTTGGTGAGGAAGTCTAACAGCCAATTGAATTTGTTCTTCATCCTAGCTGTGTGGCACTTTACATCAACAATTCTTGGCAGGAAGGAGGTCATTCACAAAAAGCAGGAATAAAACGGGCTGGTTCACAAACCATACCCTCTCCATAACATGGTCCTAAACGTGACCCCTGACCCAAAAAAAGCAATTCCTGTTGTGGGGTCCAGGAATCTTTCGGTGTCTAAAACATACTATTTTTCAATAAAACAAGCTCCACAATGTATTAAACACAAGAGCACACACACTTGTCTTGCTCTATGTACCGAGGGCCATGTGTTGACCACTGATTGTCATTTCAAACACCTTCTATGCCCTAACCATGGTCAGTAAATACATCACCCTAACCCAGTTGTCACCTTAGCCCTAAACTTAACCATTAGCTAAATAGGTTGTGAGGAGCTGCAAAATGTCCTCACTCTGATAGCTAGACAGGAGCACACACATTTTACAAAACAGATTTTACAACATACAAACTTGATCAGCTCTCAGTTTTAAGCTTTGTAAAGCATCAGTATAAGCTACCGATTAAATAAAATCAATTATTTCCTTATATACATTTCCTGCAAGGGAAAAGCATCCCTGCAACATGATGCTACCTCCATTAAGTACCATTTTGGGGATTTGCTTGGACATTTTGTGACTTCCTTTCCAACAAAAACGGACTTCTTGTATAGGTAATAAATGTCTTGTTCTGTGATATTTCTTCAGTTACAATGGGCTTCTTTGTGTGCTTCTTTCATCATATTTTCATGTCTTTTTTATGGCCTTTCATTTCTAGGTGCATTTATACCATTCTCTGTTTTGCAAACATTTCATTGGTGATTTCTTAAGGCTTTATTTAAAAAAAATGCACAATAAATACAAGCAAAACTTTAAAATGGTCTTTTCTAATGTCTATTTGTACAAAGTATAATAAACAAATATATTTTCCCCTCCATTTAACTAGTGTGTTTTAACAGCTATGTTTTAAATCAACTAAAATCACCAATGGCAAAGACTTTGGTTGCAATCAGACAAAAAAGGTTCTTATGTTATGAGTACTTGTGTAAAGCAAAATGAAGTTATTAGGCCATTTGCCTCTTTTTCAGATGATTCAACAGTCTTAAATGTACCACTGAAACAGGATTATTAAATCACCTTCCAACAGGCCTATAAAACCACTCATATAAAGCATGACATAATAGTGAGTGTGTTTCACCTTGTATGCCGTAGGTAATATTTTTTTACACTGCCTGACGCATATTTGCTCTGTCCTGCTTTTAGTGCATATTGGTTTGATGTAAAAGAAGTGCTTCCTGCTTTTAAAACTGAGTGAGAAGATTTTGATGTAGATAGAGCATAATGTGATATGAGTTATTTTAAGTCATTAGCTCTAGTATACTAATTGGTAAGCTGGTAAACTACCTAAAGGGATAGTTAAATTTGTATGTACCGGTAGTATTATATGCATTTATTACTGTTTATGCTAAACTGCAATTCTCTATAATCAGGAAGTCCACAAAACATACTTAACTGCCTTCAGTTGACCCAAAAAGCTGTAACCCTAAAAAATGAGGGTTTCCCTTCTTTGGCTTCCTATTAAATCTGAAAATACAATTTAAAATCCTCCTTCTTTCTTATTTCTAAAACTCCAAATAACCAAGCTCTATTCTATAACATGCATGGGATTCTTCCTTATGTTCCTAACAGAGCACTTTGGTCTCAATCTGCAGGTTTACTAGTGGTTTCTAGGATTTCTAAAACTAGAATTAGAGGCAGATCTTTTAATTATTATCCTCGAACTCAACTAGCAGTTGGTTCTCCTGTGGAACCAACTTGGTTCCACAAGAACTAATTGCTAGTTGAGTTTGAGGCTATAGACATTTGTCCAACAAGCTGTCCGACTACTGTATATAGCCTGGAACTCAACCCTATTTCTGACATTTTGAATTGAAAAAGCTTCCTGGATTGGAAGCGAAATGTCTTCAAACTAGGAAACTAAGTGCATTGTTTTTTGTTTTTTTTACTTTTTTGGAATGACTATGACCTGAATGACTGAAAATCTTCACCAGCATAAATTAGTAATCCATGTCCATGTACTCATTTTTGGCTACAACATGAAGGACTTGCAGCAGCACCAGATTCAGTTGAGCGCTGCAAGGCTTAAAGGGGCGGTTGTTTTGCTTTGCCCTACAATAACTGCCAGCCGCAAGCACATATGTTATACATTAGTTATTAGTTGAACACAATTACCATAAAGGCCTTTTTACTTTCTTGGAAACATTTAGGGGTTCAGTCTAACACTCATATCTCTAATTTGTTGTTTATAAAGTGGATTTAACCTCTGTACTAATTTATTTTCCTCACTGTCCATCCTTCACACAGTGCAGCATTGATTACATTTTATTTCACAAACACCAACTGACTGGCCCATCATCATCACTAAAGATGCAGACAGACCAGAAGGAGAAAAGAAAAACCCTATTCTGTTACTGTGAACATTTTAAAATGCCAGAATAAAATGTTTTGGAGGCAAAGTGGCTTCTACATCTTTCACTGTAGCTGAGTCTCATCAAGTCTTAAGTGGTCAGTTTGTTTCCAACTGCGGCAGCACTTTCAGCGCACTGGGCTTGTTATGCTATGTCATGACACATCAGTTTCCATTACTCTTTCACTGTTATAATTTGTAACTTTGTGTTCATTCTTCTCAGCATTAGATCTGTGATCTCAGCATCCGCCTTGACCAGCAATTATTATTCTGCGTGCCCGATGCACATGGGAGCACATATTTACACATGCTGAAAGCTGACTCTAAAGTTGTTCTTTGCAACTACATGCTTTGTGTTTATTGTTTTGACAGATTTACTTTGCATACTGCTTCATCTTTAACCCACAAGTGTCAGGCTTAAAGGGTGACGTCTATAAAAAATAGTATTGATTAAGATCAACCAAGACAAAAAGGAGAAGCCATAAAAGCTACGCTAGAAATAACATTTAATTCATAAGTGTTGTGCGTCGTGAAAGATGGACAGTAGGAAAAATGAATGGAGTTTATATTCACTTTTCAAGGAAGGAATTTGAGAGATGAGGGTTAGACTGAACCCTTAAATCAAGAACATAAATATCCTCCTATTTTGATTAAAAGTAAGTAACTTTAATGTGCAAAAAATGTGCATTAGCCAGGCAATTACAAAGCCAAACACGTGACCCATTAAGCCTGCCACTATTCATTTGGATCTGGTGCTGCTGGAAGTCATATATTAGACTTAAACAGATTTATTTTGTCATTTTGTATACACAAGTGTAAACAAAAAGAAATTTTGTTAAGAACAGCGCTTTAGACAATTTCATTTTTTAAGATGCAGCCTTGATAAGGTAAGCAGCAGCAGTGATAAAAATTGTGATAACATATGGAAACATATGACTGTATAGTTAGAGTTTAAACATTCTGTTTTTTTTTAATTCGGGAGTCTAATGGCAGTGGGGAATCTGCTGGATGCTTCGAAGTCTCTTCCCGGAGGGCAGCAGGGAGAACAGTACATGGTGGGGGTGTAAGGGTTCATTTATGATATTATAGCCTTGGGAAACACAGCACTGGGAAGAAATATCTTTAATGGAGGGAAGAGGAGCCCCAAGGATCATCTCTGCTGCTCTTACCACTCTTCTCAACTTCTTCCAGCAGCCTCCACACCACACAGTGCGACAGCTGGTCAGAGCGCTCTCTATGGTGCTACTGTAGAAGTTGGTGAGGATGGGTGGGGGCAGGTGGGCTCTTCTAATCCCTTTGTGCCCTTTTGACCAGTGAGGTGGTGTTTACATTCCAGGTGAGGGTGTCTGTGATGTGCACCCCCAGGAATTAGGTGCTGCTGACCACCTCTACAGCTGAGCTGTTGATGAGCAGTGCAGCGTGGTTAGGACGGTTCTTCCTGAAGTCCAAAATGATCTCCTTCATCTTCTCAGCGTTTAGGATCAGGCTGTTATCTTTGCACCAGTCCACCAGCTGCTCCACCTCCTCTTTGTAATCCTGGTCGTTGTCGTCACTGATGAGGCCCACCACCGTTGTGTCGTCTGCAAACTTCACCATGTGATTGGTGGTGAACGCAGTCACGTGTCATCCAGGTGAACAGCAGGGGGCTCAGGATGCAGCCCAGAGGGGATCCTGTGCTAATATATGATATATATACAACTCTTGTGGCCATTATGCCTTGGTAATAAACAGTCATTCGGTACAATAAATTCTTCAACTTACTCTGTGTCCTGCAAGATTCTCTGCATGTGGGTCAAACAAGCAGCCAAATGTATAACAAGTAGCCTGCTTCGGACTGGATATAGCCTCCTACAACAACTACAGTAAGTAGCTGCAAACCGGAGGGCAACAGTTTTCAATTTGGCACCAATACCCCGTCATTCTTCTCCATTGTGGAAGCTGTACATGGTTACTGCTTTGCATTCTGGGATCTTTTCATTTTCCCTCTACCCTTGTTCTCCATTCATGACCGGACCCGCCACTTGTCAGCCATTGACTTATACAATGTCATAATTGTCATTCAAAACCATCTTTTTTTTCTCTCTTTTTACTTCTTTGTCTCATGTAGTGCTGTTTTTAAAAGCTACCGCTGCAGCTTTACCTAATCTACATTACTGATTAGTTAGATTTAGCAGATAATGAATGCCACCATTTTACTATTAAAGCATATTTATAAAAATAAATCAAATAGGATCTCTCCTGAGAATCTTAGTGATTCACTTTCAAGAGTTCCTACCTTAATGTAGGAAACAATGTTATCAGCCTATTATAGGTTGTTTCTCAATTAAGCATATAGCTTTCAAGATAATGAGTAGTTGTGTAATTGGAATTCCTTCCATTTGGTCGCTGCAAACATCCAAATGAGATTATTAACTTGAACCTAAGCCTTATAGTTGGTTCAATCAGGATGCTCTGATTGCAATTTTGTGAAACACTTTTAAAGGACTGTTTTTGTAGCAAAAACTACAATGTCCCTGGCTCTTTAGGAATATGGCTTACCAAGTCAAGATAAAGACAAATCTGATATCAGCATCTGTCCAAGTGCTTCTTTTACTGATACAAACTTCTAAAACAGTAAATATACATTAAATGCATCTAGTATTTTAGCAACTAGTGATCTGTTGAGATTTTTACATATTTCTTTGTCTTAAGTTTACATAGAATGATACAGAAATGAGAGACTAAAGAGTGGATCATGTTTGTCTCGACAAAAATATCTTATTAAGATTACATGTTTTGACGTTATTCTGGGTTCGACTCCCGGCCCGGGGTCTTTCTGCATTGAGTTTGCATATTCTCCCTGAGCATGCGTGGGTTCTCTCTGGGTACTCCGGCTTCCTACCACAGTCCAAAAACATGACTGTTAGGTTGATTGGCTTCTCTAAATTCTCTTTAGGTGTGAGTGAATGGTTGTTTGTCCTGTTTGTCTCTGTGTTGCCCTGCGATGGACTGGCTACCTGTCCAGAGTGTACCCCGCCTCTCGCCCATTGACAGCTGGAGGTAGGCACCAGCACCCCTCGGGACCCCAATTGGGACAAGCGTGTCAGATAATGGATGGATGGATGGATGGATGGATGGATGGATGTTGTGATTTTACATTTGTTCGTTTCATTTGACCAGCTGCTGTTTCCCTACCAGCCTTGCATTGGAGCGGATAAGGCCATCATGTCACACTCCGGGTTCTACCCGGGTGCAGGCCAGGTTTTCTCTCTGTCTCTCCTCAGCAGGGATGGACGGGCAGGTGCACTACATCTGAGCTTATCACCACCCTTCTTAAGGATCTGGAACCAGGAGGAGGGCGTCAGTTCGTTAACGCCACTGCGTTGGTACAGACCTAACACAAACCTAGTCCTTGTGATTCTTAAACCCTTGTCTTAATCCAGCTCTGAACCTTTTCCTGCAGAACCCTTGTTTCTGACCCCTGGACCCAGCCATGAACCATAGACCTTGGACCCCCCACCTGAAAACAACCAGGAACCCGAGAGGGATCTCGGGTAATCCACCACTCAGCCCTCCTACCTGCAATCACCTGCCTGACCACCCTCGAACCACCAACCAGGGAGAGGGTACTGGTCAGCACTCGGACCAATGGGGACACTTCCCCCCAAGACCGGAGCACAGCCTCTCTACAGTGAGTGTCAGCCCACCATAATCCTCCAGCAACAGTTTCCTCACATTCACCAGTCTCATCTTCTCTGCAGAAGCCCAGAAGAACCTGACCAGACCAGACCATACAGCTTCCAGTTCAGATCCACGATCTTGTTTTTTTTTCAAAAAATCTCTTAAACCTTCTCCTGTCTCTGTAGTTGCTCTCGTCCAGAGTCACCTTCAATTATGACACATAATCTATAGTACCTGCTGCACTGAGCTCTTACCAACCTGGGAAAGCCTCAAAGCACTGTCAGGTTCACATTTTTTATTTTCCCATTACTCGTAACTCTATCAAACCTTTCTATGGAACGAGCTGGAGCAGTCAATGGATGGCCGACATCTTTCCCAGTGGATACTGCCTAACTTACTGCCTGCATAAGTGAGGACATGGTGCTTTATGTTGTACAGGCTAGTTGGTAGCATGTGACACAGTAGCGAACAGGCCTATCAACTCAATCAACCATTATTAAACATCCAGACTGCTTCATTGACTGATCATTAAAAACCAAACATTGTTTCATTGGCTTACAATGGCTGAGAGGCCAGTTTATAGCCAGTAACTATGGAACTGAGAGGTTTCATCCATAGGCCTTAGAACATGCTCACTCTTCTCCACAGAGGTACTGAGGCAATGAACACCCCCCCCACACACACACACACAGCAATATGCTCAGATTCAATTGAGACCACATTTTTGAGCAGAGACTCAAACTCAAATCTTTGAGCTCCATTTTATCTTAACAATTGCCAAAGTTGATACAGTTCCTGAATGTTAACTATACAGAACATGCTGTCAGGACATTGCAAAGTATTGGTTTTCCAATGGTGAAACTGTTTAGGAATCAGTTTTTGTGGTTTTTGATACTACCATACCTCGCTGTTGAACTATTTGTGTTTGTAATTAAGAGAGTAGGGTTTATTCTTCATATGTTTAAAGAAAAGCCTTTCAATTGTTGCGTCACCTTCATATTTTTTTTACTTGAGAAAGCCATTCTGCACCAGAAAAAAGACTGAGTTCTTGTTAGCTTCTTTACTTAACACTATGCTCATTGTATTTTCCCTGCAGTAGGATGTAGGACAAATATATGTATCTGCCTTTTTGTTGAAAATAAAGGCCACTATATAGCTTAAAGAACTAAAATATAACTGTGATATAGAGGTAGGTAATAAATCAATAAAGCTAATAGAAGCATAGAAACCACAGATTGGAACTTGCCTACAGCTCATACGGAAACTTCTGCAGGATATTTGAACTAATATACAGAGAAAAGTCAGGATTACGTAAATAACACAAATAACTGCATTCAAATTAAATTTCTGTGATATCAAATTGTCCTCTTAGGAAGCAACATTGATTGACAATTTCACATGCTGTTATTCAAATGGATTAGACAACAGGTGGAAATTATTTGCAATTAGCCAGCCACCCTCATTAAAGGAGTTATTCTGCAAGTGGGGACCACAGACCTGTTCTCAAAATATATGCTCTCTGGCTGATGTTTTGGTTACCACTGAATATTGGTGGTACTTTCGCACTTGTGACACTTGAGACGAACTCTACAGCCCACACAAGTGGCTCAAGTACTGTAGAACATCCAGGATCAAACGTCAATGTGAGCAAGAATGATTGCTGTGTCTGTCAGCGTAGTGTCCAGAAGCTGGAAGCACTACCTAGAGTTGTGGAGGAGGCACTTCAGGAGCCCTGCAGAATGAGCTCCAGGAGGCCATTAAATTTGCATGATTCTGCACAATGGGTTAAAAACCTAATCCATGAGAATAGTATAAGGGCCTGAAGTCAACAGATGGGGGATATGCTCACAGCCCAACACCATGTAGGACACTTGGCATTTTCCAGAGAACACCAGGACTGGGAAATTCACCACTGGTGCCCTGTACTCTTCACAGATGAAAGTAGGTTCACACTGAGCCCTCTGGAGACACCATGGACACTGATCTGCCACCTGCAACATCCTTCTTCAGGATCGGTTTGTCAGTGGGTCAGTAATGGTGTGGGGTGTCATTTCATTACAAACTGTAATGTATTGCTTGGTATTTTATATCACACCCACAGCATAGGTAAATGAACCTACCTGGACTGCCTTTACTTTTACTATTTTTTTCTTCTCAATTTTGTATTATCTAAAGTAAAACTACTTAAAACAGACAGACGTTGGAAAATATGCCCCCAACATCAAGTTAAGTAAATGACACATTTTCACAACATGTTATCAGTAGGAGTCACCTGTCTAAAGTGACATCTGAGTAGACCAATAAACAACCACTATCCCCAGGCGCTGCTGATGGGAGTTGGGAATTGCAGATGCTGTTTGAGATAACTACTCATTTTAATTGTAGTGGGAGTTTAAACTTGATAAATTGGGAACAAAAATTATAGTCAGACTGACCTAATTCATTCTGCCTTGTTTTCATCGAGACACTTGACCTGCTTTGATAAGCTCAGTCTGAAAAACAGCTGATACCGGGCAGTTCTCTCCATCCAGTCTGTTCCTCTACTTGGTTTGATGTGTGTCAAAGCTAAATGTGAACTCAAACATATAATTTAAAAACTTACTTTGTGGTTGATAAAAGCTTGTTTAATTTTTCCAGTTTTCTCCTCACAAAGCAAAACAGTTCCCAGCCCTATTATACTATTATCCCAGCCCTATTATACTATTATCCCAGCCCTATTATACTATTATCCCAGCCCTATTATACTATTATCCCTAAGAAATCGGTGATGTCAGTGAGTCATTGAGTCATGTAACCAGGTCAGGGTGGCCTGGTTACATGACTGAAAACATCTCCACTCCAGCCCTGTCTCTAGATGTTTACATTTGTGAACCAGACATCCCAAGTCTCCCGGGAGTCTCCTTGATATAGATAGTTGTTCACGGATGCCCGCGAGTCGGACACATTATCCCGGATTTTAGACTCTGCGAGGTGGTGTTTTTTAATGTGAGTGAGAGCGAACAGGCTGTACAATAATTTGTGCATCATGTGCGGATTAGAACTACTTCAATTGCGCAGGAACAACAAGAGAGAACAGGGTGAGGGGAGGAGGTTGCTGGTGAAACCTGTGCAGCGTATCTGTCCAAAGCGATGCTCTGTTCAACCAGCGTTCCAGGCGACTGGTTGATCAGAGAGCTGATTGGATCAGTCCGATAAGTTTCTCTGGGTTACTCTCTGGCAGTCACCTAGTTACCAATCAAAGCTGTGCATCCTGGGAAACGGCAGAGGTTCAATCCTCGAGTAAAATACGAAAATATAGGACTAATTTTACAGCAAAATATACAAATGTATATCCACGTCTAGTTAAGGTGAGGAACAGTAGCGGATCTAGATCAAATGTACCAGGGGGCCAGGAGGGGGCCAGCGTGTTTTCATGGGGGCCCAGAAAAGCATGAAATAAAAAACAAAGCAAGGGATTCAAGTATATTAAGAGAGCTGCATGAAGTGACATTTCTTTTCAATTAGGTTAGATAAAAATTACATTTCTTATGAGGTCAATATACATTTAAAATTTTGGAATTTTAAACATTTTTTACTTAACTTGAGTTAAAACTACTATTTTCTATAAAATTTAGATGAGAATTCAAGAAAAACTGTTAAATTTATTTGTAAAAATTAGAGCATTTTCTTTGTTTATTGTGAAAAAAAAAAACATTTAGCAGATGAAAACTGGGATCCTATCTCAGTACAACTGAAGCTATAACCTGTTTTTGAATAATTAGTAAAACAGAATTTGTAAAGAAAAACAATGAAATAGATCCAAATGACCTATCAGTTACTATATCTGTTCCAGCGCATATCATCATTAGAATTTATTTTAAGTATTATGTCTTCAGTACTGGGGCCAGGACATGATCTACAGGGGCACTGGCCCCCATTGGCCCCTGTCTAGAACCAGCCATGGTGAGGAATAATGACACCGTGGCTGTGCACTGTATGCTGAAGTCCCATGAAAACCAGAAAGCACAACTGATGTTCAAGGCTACAAGATTGAAAGTATTAAAAATAAAAGAACAATGCTGTTCTGTTTTGTGTTTAAGAAATTACTGTTGGTCAATAAACAGTTGTTGAAAAGTTGCTCGCCTTAAGTGTGTATGTATGGGGCACGCTGCGAGTTCGTTGTCCCCGAGGGTGTGTGTGTGTGTGTGGGTTATGATAAGCATCTCCCTGAAATGAGTTTTTGGAACTTGGGATGTCTGGTGAACCCTTGCCAGGAGGAGTTGCTGCTTGCTCACCTTGGCGTGGGTCTTTTACAGATTTTCCTAGGTGCACCGTGTGGAAATTCTGTCCACATGGGGTCCACGCAGAGGTGCGTGAAAACTGGAAATGACATAGTTTGGCCGCGCGGCCTTGCAGACGCATGCAGCATAAATCAAGCTTTTGACCAACGGTCTTCAACAGGGGGTCTGCGACCCCTAGAGGGTCCATGGAGGTACTGCATGGGGGTCCAGAAAGGTTTGGTTGATTAGACTCTTTTTTTATATATTCCCCCCTGCAATTTTTCCACCAAAAGTCTTTAAATACACAATAACTAATAATTAAACACACTATAGTAAACAGATACATGGAGGCAGAAGATGTCTTTCAGTCATCAATGCTCACATTCAGCGACACACAGGAGCTCTTTCAAGCTGGACACCGTTTCATTCACAACACCTGTCCCATCAACCAGGAGTTAGAGAAATACTTTAATAATCCCAGGGAGGAATTACTTTTATAACACTTTCATTCTGTAATAGAGCGACTATACGACCAGTTTGATGTAACACAATTTAATACAAAATAAATAATTAGGTTGTCCCTGCTCCATCTCGCCTTTACTTTGGGGGTCCTTGGCCTGGAAAACGTTGAAGACCCCTGCTTTAGACCATTTATGCTTGCAAAAACAACACACAACATAGCAAGTGTCAAACAGGTAATTCAGTGATTTCACACCCGTCAGAAGTTTCTAGGAGCTGGGAACATATGGTTTTTCTTTGGCTACCACAGCTTAAGCTACACGGTAAATTCCACAGTGTTAAATATGCAGTGTCAAAGTACATTGACTCTTAGAGAATTATAACAACAACTGGATTAAGATATACACTATGTAGAGAGTTAACTTGACACTTCAGAATGGGATCAAATGCACTTGGATTGTTTTTAAATTTAATGCTTAAAGTGTTAATTTAACACTGCAAAATTTACTGGACTTCTTGAACGACATCTGCATTAACCGTTTTGCAAAAGGATGGGGAAAATTTGTATGTGTTTATATGTTTATATGCAAGTATGTGTGTTTTTTTGGGTTAGAGTCAAAATTAATGTTTTTTCTGAGATGCTTTTGGGAGATGTATCAGTATGCACCTGTTTATGCATGTCTACTAGACAAACAGCCTTATTTTTCAATTTAGGGAAAAATGGCAAAGAGGTTGAACAAACCACATTTTTTCACAGCAGAGGGATTAGGGCAAGAGGTGGGCTTCTACAAAAGGTGAAAAAGACAGCAAAGTAATCCAGTAGGATATTAGAGATTGTGTTTGTTGTTAACTGAAGCTATTTATCTAACTGAAGCCAAATGTAATCCATGCTTCCCCTCCCACTCTCCCTGTGCCTGTTATCAGTATTTGATGCAATTAATTCTGCCGCAGGGCCAGCTCCCCAACATGAGATAATCCGGTGAGCGAACACCAAGGGAAATATAGCATTACCCCAAAAGACAGTGTGAGCAATACAAGAGATCGAACTATGAAGAGCTAGAAGGTGAAAGCATGCATAGCTGATAACTAAAATCTGGGAAGTGATGGAGAAGAATGAAAAGGAAAATGAGATAGAAGAGAACAGATGATAGATGTTTTTTTGTGTCATTTATGAGTGAAAAAAATACACTGGGCATTCTGGGACATAGACTAAAACTTTTGTTTTCTATCTGTGTTTGAATTCACCTTGTTTTTGACCAAATCAAGTAATTCAAGTATTATTAATATAATACTCAGTAATTATTGAGTATATCAGTTTTTATGTCCTGCTGGCATATTGTTCAAGTTGCTTCAGTCTGACTATTGGATGTTGCTGAAATTTAAACACTGTAGCTTCAAGTGTTCATGGAATGTTGAACTTAAGGACTATAATTATCTATAAATAGGACTAAGACAATTATCAGAGCAAGAATTTTGAAGTGAGTAAAAGGCATTTAAGAGTAGAAATAACCATATCTGTAATATTTTCGTTATAAAGTGTCTTAAACTGTGGATTTGTGAAATATCATGGATTATTTTTTTATATATATAATCAAATAAAAATACCAACTCATAATACCAATATTTCATCACCACTTCACTGTGGTTGTATATTTTTTAAGTCTAAGTTATATCCTGAGTACACATCCCTCAAATGAAACAGAAAATACAATCAAAGGAAAAAAGATAAAACACAGGGGGAACAAAGAGAGAGACACCCTTCTTAAACCCACTCTGGATACAGCTAACATAACCTCTGTCCTTTGATGCACAAAAAACAGATATGAGGATGTTAAAGTTAATGTAGCATTCAGTTCAGACACCCTGGTAATATGCACATTGTATAGTCTATGTATAACTCTCCAAATAAATAACCTAATAAAGTCTAAATACTTATTCTATTTGCTTCTGCTTGTAAAAATGTGTGGTGACATATTATTTATATAAAGGTTTCTGGCTTATAGTGTAGTTTTGTACTATGCTTTTTCAAGCACAGATCAATACACTGTTTGAAATCTAGTTTCATGTAATACATGAGGTACAAAACTTTGTGATAGATGGGATATAACAGATACAGTAAACTAAGGTCTCAAATTTGCAATAATAGAAATAGAAGGTTTCCTTTAAAGGTTTTAGCATTAAACCATGTATTAGTTTACTTAATTGACAAAAAGCTGAAGTTTCTACCTTAAGTAAAATCTTTAATCTAATGTTTAGATGTGCCAGAGTTACTGAACATTTAGAACTGTCTGATCATTTTCATTGATCCAACACTATTATTAATAGTGTAAAAAATTCCTTGGTGTTATTTTTCACTCATATCAAACAGGTATGACAACAATTTAAAATATCTTGTCCAGTGGTGATAATGAAAATTAGAAACTTGCTGGGGCGTGTGTAGAATAATCTCTTATGCGAGGAGAGTCTGTTTTGTGTGCAAGCAGAGATCATTCTGTACTCGGGGACAGTTACTCCATACACTCGTCCTACCATTACAGGGTTTGGGATGGCACATAATGTGGCAGACCCTAAACTAGTGGCTTTGTGGCATTCCTTTTGACGTTTCACTACCTCTCCAGGAAGCTTTGAATTGAGAAAGCTTCCTGGAGTGGTCTTCAAATCTTGGAAACTAAGTCCAGTGGATTTTTTAAAAAACTTTTACGGAATGAATATGACCTGAATGACTGAGAATCTTCATCAGCAGTTAATGGGCAAATGAAAGTGAAAGTCATTACCTCAGGCTTATCCATGAGGAGCAAGTCTTGCAAGTCAATGACTGGATGCAATCTGGTTTTCCTAACCTGTCTGACAATATTGTCTAAGTAAAGTGCCTTGAGATGAAGTTTTGCAAATTGGGGCTATATAAATAACCTGAAAAGAATGTCATAAATAAACTGTAATGAATTAATTGTAATCACAATTTGTTTGGAAATTCAGTTAAGTGGTCCCCATTTTGGTCGCAAGACTACATAAAGAGCTTTCGTAAAATGGTTTACAGTTCAAACCAGTCTTACGGGTTGGACTTATCAGAATATTAGAAAACCAAGATTCTAATATTCTCAACTTTAAGATTACATTAACAGCTTTAAAAAATGAGCTGTGGCATTCTGCAGAAATGGTCCCTAAACCTCTTCCCTAATAAATGCATTCTTTGCTGACCATGTCTTCTTGGTATGCAGTTTTAGCAGTGGTGGGTAGAGCACCCAGAGATTTTACTCAAGTAAGAGTTGCTTTAATTTAATATTTTTTACTCAAGTGAAAATAATCATCCAATACATTTTTCCCAAGAGTAAAGCACTTGGTAAAATAGCTCCACAAATACTGAGTCATTGTTGGCTGATAATGTCCGATTTAATGACCAAAATTATGTAATGACACAGACAGTTATGTGCAAATTCTGTATTTCATAGTATTATATAAGAACAAAACTATAACATGGAAATCCTGTATCCAAAGACATGTGTTTCCCTGTTTTGCATTACACTGAGAACATTCCCACACAAATTCAATAACCTGTAACAAACGGGTACTGGACCCAGAATTCAAACCAGTACAGGTCAGTGATGTTTGAAACAAGCTTTATTTAAAAATAACTCAATGCTGGGGTTCAGGGTGCGCTGCTTGCTCCTAAACAGGAAACCTTACGTGGCAGAGAGAACAGGTTAGTGATCAGCTGACGGTAACGGGCTACAGTGAGAGAAGCTGTATCACTAACCTGATTGTGGGGCTTCCGAGTCTGGGGAACCAACTTGGTCCGGGGCTTAGGGGGGTTACTGTTGTGCGGCAACAGGCAGGCAGGCACTCCGTCGAGGATTGTCCAGGGGCGTTATCAAGAGAGGTCAGGTTCCAAACACAGAGAGACAGATTTTCAGCGGCAGTACAGGTAGGGGCTTTTTCAAGAGAGGGGGTCCAGCTCCGGTCCAGATCTGTTAACTGGGAGGCTGAGAGACTTCACAAGGGTTGGGGGGAAATCCGGTACTCACAAGTAGGCTGGATCCGATTGACCAAAGGCTTCACTGTGTCAGGCTGGTAGGCAGGTCCAAGGACAGAAATGGGTCAGGCAACAGAGAGGCAATCTCAAGGGGAAACGCTGGAATGCTCATGCGGGTGGCTAGAGACAATCTGGCACTGGCAGCTGATCTGCAGAGGGTATATATGAGGTGAGAACAGGTGGAACCAGTAAGGGCTGATTGCAGTGGAGCAGGTGTGATGAATGTAGGATCAGACCAATACAAGAGCTGAGACTGTCACAGAACCAGGCAAAAACAAATAAGATTACAAGAATATTACTTAAGTAAAGTAAAAAGTACAAAGTAAAGTATGACTATCCCTTAAAGTAATTCCCTTTCCTAAAACTTACTTACAGTAGGATAAGCAGTTATTGCCCATCTCTAAGTTTTGGCACAATATTTCTGTTTTGGAGGCAAAAGAATGTGTCAGTTGGCATTAATTATATTTCACCTTTTTGTACTAGGTTCTTTGGTTCGTGAGAGAAAATTCTCAGAGCAATGCAAAAAAAAGGGAAAAACATTACTAATTATTAAGAGAATTTATTTCAGTCAAGTATAACAAAATCATTGATGTTCAGCAGACTATACAAATATTTTACTTAAGGCCTGCATTACCACAGCTCAGAGTGCAAACAATGAGTGAGCCCGAGACTCTGGTTCTTCCCCAATTTATCGCAAAGCATAAAGTACACCCCCAACCACTAAGTCTCCAAATAAGCTAATAATCAGAGGTTTTAAAAGTACACACATGTGTTACTGAAGTAGAAGTATACAGTAGATACTGCAGTTTAAAAACGCTCTGGTAAGTTGAAGTATCAACTGGACCTCTTTACTCAAGTAAAAGTGAAAAAGTATGTGCTCCAAAAACTACTTAAAGTATAAAAGTATAAAGTAACCTTTAAAAAAAATGCCACTATATCAACTGAAAGCTCAATTATTCGACTGTTTAGAAAAATTCTCTGAGATAGGGCCAAGGATGAGGGAGGTCTTGTTGGTCTCCGTCTCCAGATACGCTCTCGCCTGTGTCCGACCTTTCAGACATTTCAACATCTTTATCTGAATCCTACATTGTAGCATGGAATAGAGAATTCACGTTAGCAGTTTGAAGAACACCTGCTTGCTTCTGATGATTTCCTTTAGCTAACAAATGACTGTTTGTGTTAAATGACCCATCCATTTACACTAGTTTTCACTAGATGTGGCTGGAGCCAATGATCTGCATTGGATGGCGCACATGATGGGAAATAAATATTTATAAACATTAAACCAGGGGTAACCAATTAAAAATCAGCAGGGTTCGAATAAAGAAAATCATCAAACAGTAAAGGTGATCTGTTACTTTAAACAGAATTTAACACTGAAAATTTAATTTGGTTTTTATGCATCCATCCATGTTATACAATGAATTTTTTTAATATAAAGAACATTTTTCCATTTTAAAATCTAAAGTGTTTTTTGAAGTAGAGAACAGCAATCTTTCAGTTTGATATATAAACAACTTCCTTATTTACATATTTTATAAACCACCTGAACTGACCATTTGTTTTATTGTTTTGTTTTTTTTCTTTCTGTTTTCTGTCTTAATGTTGGCAGTGGGCTTTATGCTGCGCTGCAAGGCTTTAAACCTGCTTTGAATGGAGACTAAGCCATTCTAAAGCACATATCAAGGAGCTCATTCTGAGCCTGGATCCATATTTATTTTTTATTCTGTTCATGTTGGAGAATCCTGCTTCACAGCAGCAGGTTGAACCAAACATCCTCTAAATGTTCAGGCTCCGCTCCGGTCTGGCCAGGTAAAGATCCGCTATTGCATCGCACCAAACAGGAAAAAGAATGGCGAGAAGATCCGGTTTGTCAAATTAAAATATAGTAACAACAGATCGGTAATAATACAAGTTAGAGCATAATTCTTATATATTTCAAAAAACTAACACTGTTTATTTAAAAGATTGGATGCAAATTATTGGTGCTTCAACAGACCAGGAAGCAGGTTTCTCATCTCTATCAGAAACTGCACAAATGCTGGATGCTGATGGGGATTTTTTTAATATGTCATATTAAATCAAGCGTTCTTTTCTGCATGTTTTGCTCCTATGAATTTAATTATAATATTGCCCATGCTCTTCTTAAGTTCAGAGGATAAGTCAGGCAGCAATACGGAAGGAACAGTGGCTTTGCTTTGCTGGAGCGCTGCGGGGCGAGGATGTGGGATTTCTGGGTAAGGGGAAGCGGCGTGGTCCGCGAATTAGGAACCTGTGCATGAAACCGAAGCCAAGAGTAACGAGTAACGTTTGTTTTAAAAATGTAAGGAATAGAAAGTACAGATACTAGTGTGAAAATGCAATAAGTAAAAGTCAGAAGTAGGAGTAAAAATACGTAATGGAGTAAAGTATAGATACCTAAAAAGTGTACTTAAATACAGTAACAAAGTATTTGTACTTCGTTACTTGACCCAGGGGCGCCTCCAGATGGGGCCTCTTAAATTCTTGGGGTGGCACAAATTTCAAGGTTTTATTCTACTGCTGTGGTAAAACTGCCTGTGTGTAGGTTAAAGCGCGCATAGGCTGAGCCGTAGATCTCTGAGCGCACAAGCACAATCTGTATCAGTAGCTCATTTGCGCATGTGCAAGCAAATATTGGGTAGGGGAGGGGGAGAGCAGGAGGACTATGGACAGGAAGAGCGGCTGCTTTGCTGGGTGCATAATAGGGTGAAACGCTAAACCGATGCTACTACAATTTACACTGGCCATGGGGGGGGGGCAGTGGGGTGGCCAGGGCATAGCCCAGGGGTGGCGCCATGGACTTGACCCCTCTGGTAATGACAGAATTTCACAGGTCATCCTATACAAATGGTTCTCATGATAAAGCAAGTGCTGGATGTCCATCATCCTGACTTGCAAGCTGGCTGTAGCCTGTTGCAGATATATACACAATGAGCAGCAACCTGAACCAGAAATTAAAGCTTTAAAAGTAAAAGCGAAATAAAATCAAAGCTAGAATACCAGAAATATTCTTCTACCTCAGCGACCTGTGCCCAGATAGAGCGCAAGAAAATGGATGGATGGATTGACGGATGTTAACTTACAGTGAATTACTAAATACCTAGATAGATTACCAAAATAGCCAATAACCTCTGTTTAATTTCGCACAACACTGGAAAAAAAACAGTAAACACAAAAAACTTTAAATTGTCTATTGTCACGGTCTTACTTTTTGTTTTTCCTTTGATCTGTGTGTTACATTGGTTTATTTCCTACTTTGTGTTTCTAGATTTATTTTAGTTCTCAGTTTTTTCCGTTGCTGTCCTCTGTTGCCCTCTTGTGTTTGTTCCTTTCCCTTTGGCTTCCTCGTTGTCTCCTCTCACACCTGCTCCTTATCAGCTCATTAGCCCTGCCATTGTCTGAGTCAGCTATACTCCCTCTGCTGTCACTCCTTGTTGGTTCCTTGTTGCTGCCGTTCCTGTCGTCACCGTTGTCTTCTCACCTCGTCTCTCCCTGGCTCCTCGTGCGTGTTTTCCCCTGATATCTCCATGGTTCTGGTCTGTGTTACCTTTGAGTTGGATTTTTGGATTTTGCCTCTGTTTTTTGTGTTTACTATTAAAACAGCAAGAAATCACCTCAGCCTCTCTGCCTCTGCATCTGGGTCCAAAAGAACCTCCAACACCATTCTGACATCTATTGATTTAATTTTATTGGAAGTGTTTTTATGGTCGAAACAGCAGGTTTCACAGAATGACATACAGCGTTTAGCTTTTGGTGAAGTGCCAGCGAGAGTCACAATTAAAAGATGTGTCTGTAAGAGAGACATAATGTTGTAACAAGTAAAAGTTAATCGTCCAAAAATTATATGATCAAACAGGGTTCTCTTGGTCTTTAAGTGGGGAAAAGTAGGGAAAAGGCACATTTAAGTAAGCATTCACCTCGCAGATAAAAATAAAATAAAATCAGGCAATAATTCTGAAGGCTTCAAAAAAAACATCCGGCCTAAACTCCCAGTCCTGACAGAGCAGGAGGCCGCTTTGTGCAGATCTGCATTGAAGCGTCCTGACAATGTAGATCTGGGTCCTGACAGTGCAAGTCCTCAGCCAGACCCTCTCACTATTACTGCCCACTATTTGTTAGTCTTCCTTCAATGTTGAATGTATGCCCTTTACATGCTCCTTTTACTCTCAATTCCATTTGTCTGTGAATTCAGCTGTCTTGATAAGCTCTTCTGTCCATCCATTCAGGCATATTCCCTTTGGTGGCTTTATCAGTATCCCTGCCACTACTTCCTTCATCTGATTCACATTAGGATCTCTCTTTGAATGCATTCTTCGACAAACGTGTTTGTTTAAAAGTGTGTGGGCCACAAGGGCACACTAACCTTTTCATGGCTTCATTATCTCCGAGGGATTTTAATTGTTCCTCATCTTTATAATCTTGACCTTCCTCGCTCTTGCTTAATGATTAGCTGCTAGTGAACTGGTGTGCTCATTTAGAAACTTCAGCTAAGGAAGACAGAAGAAGAAAGGAGAATCTTTTCTTTTTTTTTAAGTTGTCAACGTTTGCTAAACGCTTGCTGCTTACTCAGTCAGAAGTGTGGAAGAAACATCTAACCTGTGGCGATATGAGCAAATATGTCTGCAGAACTGTTCACAGGCAGGGATATGATAATGGGTTTTATTGTATATTTAAGCTTTTTACAATGGATAAAACTTCCCATCATTGTTTTCATTATTTTGATCGCAGGAAGTTTAAGAAAGCATATCAACATCGGGAAAATAATTCATATATTGAACATGGTCTGAATTCTGACATGGCAACTTTTGATCACACACTGTTTTGGTTCACATTTTACAAATAAGATTATTGGTCCATTATGGGTTCTGCTTTGCAGCTCAGTGTACTGCACATCTGTGCTGTTAAACAGACCATTGTTTGAAAATAGTCCTATTCAGTAATACATCAGAAGCTTTCTATGTTCTGGAAACTACAGGATTTTTATTGAACAGATGATTATACTGATTAGAATGCATTTGCTTTAAGAAGATAAGTACTGTAAGGCACCAAAGTATACGCAAATGCTATGAAAAACTTATAGAACCTTTCAGCTTTTTCATTGCAGGAGGAAGGATTTTTTGCATTAGAGGGTTTCAGACCCAGAGCCAAAACCAGCCCGACAGAATATTTGGTTCACAGGATGAATAAAAATATGAAAGAAAAAAAATCCTTAAAGAGAAACATTTTGTTTTTAAAGTGCAGCCTATTTATCCACAAGAGGCACAATGTTTAAGTCAAAGTAGAAGACACATCACGTCAATGAAAGATCCTAAACAGCAGGCTGCAATGGGCCTTCTGCTGTTTGCTGAAATAACCTATATTATAGGTATAGGTATGTATAGGTATATTCTATTTGTTACAAAAAACCAACAATTTTTTAAAGACATGACAAAGCCATGAACAAGTCTATCATGTGTCATTTTAAGTTACCTCTGGTGTTTGCTTTGCAGTAAAAACATTTTAAAATATCTTTTCATTTTTTGACATTTGATGTGATAAATAATAATAGCAACTATAGTAAGTAGATTTTTTTAGCAGATCTTTAATGTCTCAAAACCTAATATAATACCTTAACAACTTACACAATTAGCACAACTTAAAATAGGAAGGTGCCAAAAATACAGAGCAAAATCTCATTGTGGGATATGTGAGATCTTAACAAAACAAGGTACAATAACTCAAATAGCTAGCCTGTTTTACTTAAACATGGCAGCAGAATTATACACCTGACACTGAGTGTTTCTCTACAAAGTTTTATGACCAGCAGAGAGAGATTTAAAAAAGGCTGGATAACTTAACGGAGGTGGATTGGCAGTGCTTATAAACAGCAAATAGTTTAATCCAGGACATATCACTGAGAAGATCTGTCTTTGCAGCACAGATATTGAATTGAATATATTTTATGCTCTGTTGTTGGGGCACTGGGCAGAATCAGAGTGGATTAATTACTTGCTGTCAGCACCATACGAAAAAAGAAAGGAGACATAGTGATAAATAAGAGATAAAATGCATGCCCTTAATGGAGGAGGTGGTTTCTTGTCATTTCACTGTATTTTTCATCAAGAGGCATTATGTTGTAAGTCACTAAAACAAACCATGTCAAGGGAGGTCCCATGCAATTTTTTCCCAACCAGAAGTCTGAGTCATTTGACTAAGGTGAGGTAATGCGCTGAGATTAAATAGGACAGCTCATTATAGTAACAAAAGAAAAGTGTTGGGATTATAATGTCATAAATGGGGGAATATATTGCTTTTTGAGTGTTATTTCAGGATACATATTGGCCCTTTGGAATGTATCATCTCAGTTTTTGAGGGGGTTCTTAAAATCCTGCACAATATGCTAACATGTTTCAAGGCCACAAAAAATGTCCCAAAGTTTCATGGTAGCATGCATGCATTAAAGTCAAAGATTACTTTGTGGGAAGGGCAGGTGACCCTATTGATTTCACTTGTTTAAAATACATGTAGGTGACCTGATGTAGCGATGAAAGATTACAAAGACCTGACTGACCTGAGTTTGAGAAAGATTTTCAGGAATTATTTAGAATTCAGACAATATGTGCATTTTTTAAAATGTTTTTCTACATTATTATTTTTAATGCGATACAGGTTTGAAGCATATATGCCATCAGAATCTCATGCTGGGGTACCTAATATTAACAGCCCTCACTACAAAAATGTTGTTCATTTTGAAAACAACTTAGCTTTTGTGAACAAGCTCCCTCAGAACTTAACAGCAGTAAAATAAAAATTTACTAGAAAAAAAGATAAAAAAAAAAAAAAGATAAATAGAAAAAAAGATAAAAATGTTGGGATCTGGAGGTTTGTCCACTTTCTCCACCAGAGGCGCACGAGATCTCCTGGGGGCATGAGCTGACTGCTACACCTGTCTTCAATCTGCTCATCAGGAGGCTCCTACTTAAGGAGGCGGAGACTGACACTCCAGTGCCAGAGTGTTAGCGAGTAATGGTACAGCTAGACCTGAGCCAACCTGCCTGATCTTTTCTCTGTGTTTGCGTGAACCTGCCTGATCCAGTTCTCTCTCTGCCTACAGAACCTGTCCTGTCTGAAAACCAGAAACCTGGAAGTGACTCAGTCTGGAATCTGTCTGCCTGCATTCGGTCAGTCTCTGCCTTAGCCCCCAGCCCTCTGCATGCCGACAAACCTCTGGACCCTCAGGGTAACCCCCCTCCTGCTGATCTGTTCCGTCCCAGAGAAGGTATTATCTCAATCACCTGACGAACTACTGAATCCCTGGAAATCCTCTAACCTCTCTGTTCTCCTTAGTGGTGATCCTCCCGTGACCAGTCGGACCAACCCAGTTCCAGTGCACATTTGTAAACTCTGTAAATAAACCTTTGAACTTTTTCTCTGTCTCCTGAGTGTTCTCTGCATGTGGGTTAGACATCTAAATCCCAACATGACATAAACACTTAATTCACATTTTGAGACTGACCAACACTCAGAACATCACACCTGGTGTTTATGAAATTGTCAAGAGCAAATTTCTATAAGTTAAACTAAGTAGTCCGGACTCCCTTTAAAATTCTGCCCGGACACTGCTTCTTTAATGAATATTATACATTATATCAATCACTTTACAGACAAGGTTTATGGTGGAATTGTATTGGTCAACCAATGGTGTAAATGTTCAGATAGTATTGTATGTGTATGGATTTTATCTATCTAAATGTTTTTTCTTAAATAATGTGAAGTATTTTCTTTATTGAATTTCACATTAAGTTTATAAATTTACAAGGCAAATAGGCACAGGTCCTTCTCAAATATTAGCATGTTGTCATAAAGTTCACTATTTTCCATAATTTAATGATAAAACTTAAACATTAATATATTTTAGATTCATTGCACACAACTGAAATATTTCAGGTCTTTTTTTTGTCTTTTTATGGATGATTTTGGCATGCAGCTCATGAAAACCCAAAATTCTTTTTGAGAGCTCAGCTGACCAGAGGGATTGGCTATAAATTGATATTTCCATCCTCCTTTTCTCTGCTCAGATATTGTTCTTTCATGTCATTCTTTTGTGCTCTAACTGCCACCCTTTAACACTAACTCCTTTCAGTATCCATGCTTAGTGCTTTTGAGTTTTACCACTGTAGATCAAACTACATGCTTCTTCCTATCACAGCAAGGGCATGTGTAAGTAAGCAAGTACTGCCCCCCTACTGACACCTTTTGCTAATGATTTGCTATTTACAATGACTAATTTTTACTTGAGAGTGGTTGAAGGTTTCAGTATCTGACTGGAAACAAAGATAGGCAAAGAAAATAAATATTGCTAATCTGTATTCAGGGACTTTTCATGGATAATAATCACTCCACTGGGCATGCTGCACTTAATATTCATTTTATCATCGAAGAAAGAGACTTTATGGACCCATTACAGCATCAGCTGAATATAAAACAAGGATGTTGCTCTCATCCAAGGGGCCTAATGTACCTTGGAAAGTTACATTTTTCTTGTTTACTATGGATCTCTTTGAATCAGGCATTGAATACCAATATTATCTCATTTATTTTTATCATGAAAAAAAAACTCCTTATAGGAGGGGGGCATGTGCATGTTATATGTCCACTATACATGTTAGACAAAATATCAAAACAATCAAACAGTTTAACAGGTTTTTGAATTAACATTTTTTTTTATTTTGTTGATATATTTTTTTCAATTAAAATTGTGAATGACTGCTATTAATAGATCATTCTGGACCCTGTAATTAACAATTAGATAGATAGATACATAGATAGACAGACAGACAGAGATAGAGATGTACTACATGCTGAATATACCAAATAATCACTTACAATTTCACTCAAAAACACAATAATTGATAAACAAAATATTTTAATCTCCCTTGTTTGCTTTGAGAGTTCCTGAGCTAAAGTGTGTCATTAGAATTAGAAATGAAATGAATGTGTTAACTCAGAAAAAGTAAAGCATAAAAAGGAAAGGACCTGTTTAAAAAATTGGGGAAAGGTGAGAACTCAGAATAATTTTGGGGGTATATCCTTGCATTACTAGGATTTCTGGTTCATAAAGCAGGATAGCCATTATTGCGAGACAAATGTATACGTGAAGTTATTTTGTGAACCAACGTAAGTTCATTAGATGGGGCTTTGCATAGTTCTGACTGAGATAGTCCCCAGATCTCTTTTGACGGACTATACAGCAACTCAGCGGCACTTGCATGAGACTGCTAGGAAGAAAAACGTGGTTGCAAAGTAAAGCGCACACGCTTTGGGGGGAAATACTAGATAAAATCTGTCAATCATAACAGAAAACAGTCAGGTTTGGAAACAGATTGAATGATGATTCTCTTTAAGCAAAAAAGAGGGACAGTGGAGGAAAGTGCAGCCTTTAACTCTCCTCTTTATTAAAAAACCAAAAACAAATCAAATTCAGCTTCACAGATCCCTCTTTGAGAACCATCGTCTCACTCAGTAACCATATTAACCATCCTGCAGGCATTATATTTTTTTATATGGGCCTATACATATTCTCTATCTGTTCTTGCTTAACAGATGCTTCACAGTCTAGTAAAGTGGAGCTTTGCTTTGTCATTGTGCCAGATGCCAGTTGTTTCAATTCATGGGGTACAGAAGTAAAAAAAACTCTACACAGATCGGGATCTGCTCCCCCTGCGTGGTGCCTATCTCCAGCTGTCAATGGGTGAGAGCTGGGGTACACCCTGAATGAAAATTCATAGTTAAAATATTACAAATGCTGACCAGTAATATTACGAATATAGAGAGCTGGAATAAATTTATAGACATCCAAAATATTTATTCTAGATGTGGAAAATGTCTTTTTTTTTTTACAAATGGTAATTTTGAAAAGGAAAAAAATGATTTTTTCAGATATCAGGAATAAATCCACCTGAAAATGTCAGCGAACTCAGGAGTTTCCTGAGTATGGTCAATTAGCTGGGGCTCTTCATACCTCACCTGGTTGAAAAGCACAAAGTTCTATGAGACTTGGTGTCCAAGAAAAACCACTGGTACTGGGGAAAGGAAAAACAGGCCTCCTTCAATCAACTAAAAGCTGAGCTGTCATCCTCACCAGTGCTCACACCATACAACCCAAACAGTGCATTTAAAAAAATCTCCGTCGATGCCTCGTCTTTCGGCCTAGGTGCGGTCCTGCGGCAGCAGAACAATGACAGGTGATCACCTGTGGGGTACGCATCACAGTCCATGACACCGATGGAGCAACGCTACGCCCAAATAGAGAAGGAGGCACTGGCGGCAACGTGGGCTTGTGAAAGGTTCAGCTGTTTCATCCCAGGAAGACAATTTGAACTTCAAACCGACCACAAGCCATTGGTGAGTCTGCTGGAAGGCAAAGCTTTAGATGAGCTCCGACCCAGGATTCAAAGATTCAGGAAGCAGCTTCTGAGGTACAACTACGTAGTCAAACCATTTCCTGGCCAAAGCCTATGGACAGCAAACACCTTATCTTGCGCTCCTCTGAGATCCAATCAAACATACACAGACACAAGCCTGCTAGAGAACACCAACATATATGTTGACTCTGTCATCAGCAACCTTTCTGTCAGTGGGGACTATTTGGCCAGCCTGCGCGAGCACCTGAAAGCAGACAGCACTTGCTCCACCCTGATTAAGTACAGCACAGATGACTGGCCTGACAAAAGTCAACTACAAGGAGAGCTGAAGCACTTCTGGACCGACAGGGCAGTATTGACTGTATACAATGGACTGCTGCTGTGGGGCACCAGGTCTGTCATCCCATCAGCGCTGCAAGGGGATGTGCGGCAAAGGATACACAAGGGGCACCTGGGGGGGTAACAAAATGCAGAGGAGACAGTGTGGTGGCCAGGACTCAGCGACCAGTTGAACTGGTGCTGAAATACAAAACCTGCATTCAAGAGAGACAGAACATCAAAGAGCCGCTGATGCCAACAGCGATGCCAGAGCGGCCCTGGCAAACCTTGGGAGCTGATCTGTTCACACTGAGAGGCAAGACCTTCTGATAGTTGTGGACTATTTCTCAAGGTATGTAGAAATTGAACTACTGTCACCCACAAAATTTCAAAGATTTGGTGCTGCACGTAAAATCCATGTTCGCCCGCCATGGCATTTGTGAATTCTTTAAAAGTGACATGGGCCCAATTTCTCAGGTAGCTACTTTAAAGAGTTTGCAGCCAAGTATAGCTTTGTGCACATCACAAGCAGTCCCAAGTTTCCTCAGAGTAATGGGGAGGCCGAATGAGCTGTACAAGCTGTGAAAAGCCTGTTCACGAAAGCGTCAGTCCCATACCTCACCTTACTGGCCAATGGAGCAACCCCCCTGCAGAACAGATATAGCCCAGCTGAGCTGTTGATGGGACGCCGCCTCCGTACTACTGTCCCCACTCTTCCGTCCCTGCTGAACCCTGCTTTGCCAGACTATAGTGTGGTTGGGCAAAAGAAGAGGAGAAGAGGAGGAATGATGCCGGATACTTTGACAAGCGGCACAGGTCAAGGACCCTGCACCCACTCTTACCTGGAGAGGATGTGTGGGTCACTGATGCTCGAGTCCAGGGAACAGTCATATCACACACAGCACTCCTTGCTCCTACATCGTTCAGGGGCCCCAAGGCACTCTGAGCAGAAACCGGCATCCCTGGCTGGGGTTTCAACCGTCAACCCTTGCATCCTACGCTACTGTTGTTCCAGGTAGGGGTCTCTCCTAGTGGACACAATAGATGTGATCTGGGCTTAAGCCTTTCAGCCACTGTCCATTATTATACACTACTTTCATGTAATTCGATAGTAACTTTGAAGTGATCAGTGCTACCATTTGTTTATGAAGATAAAATGTATGATTGCAGCTTAATTTTTAATGGTTTTAACGTTTAATTAAATGTAAGTTTGCCTGTAATCAGGTTTCCTATTTTTCAATTTTTAGTTTAAACCATGATCAGCTGTATATTAGCTATCATATACCAAATATAAGCTTTCAGAATGTGCTTGAAATTGAAAGCAAACATGAGTGAAGGTGACAAGCAAGGTCAGGAACAGAGTTCCAACCTATTACTCCTGGAGTGTTTGCCTGAGTTGGGGAAGAAACCTCGATGCCTAGAGGTAGATAAACAGATTTCTCTGATTGTGGAAGGAGCACAGTTTGTGCTGGAGTCATCTCAGGTTGGAGTTTACTCTCTGGGAGACAGGCGAAAACATCACTTCCTCCCACACTGTCTTCCACAACATACTCATCTGTCAGGTCCATGCTCCCTATCTGCCAAACTGCCTCTACTAACATTTTCTTTTCTTCAGATAAACAAGTGATTTCTATTTCAGACTGTAATTCCACTAAACAATCCAGTTTAAGGAATGTTGTGATACAATTTAATTTGCAATGTTTTGTCTGAGCAAAATTGAATTTTAGATTAAGACAGATGCCATACACAAATAGCATCCATTTGACCTTTATCCTTCATCTTTCCCCTTGAGGATCTGCTGTTGTCTTTCACAACTTCCCCCAGCTGTCATTGAACTGTCTGTTTGTTTGCTGATGCTGACACTGTCAGTAACTGTCATATAAATAACAATGTGCTACAAAATACTGTTAGTATACTGATAGAATGCTGGCAAAAAAATGTCATGTGGCATAAACAAAGCCCTGTCTCTCTGTGATTTGAGCTAAGGCAGGATCAATTATGATTTTATTTCTATAATGCTACCTTTATAAATGGATTTTATGTGTTTTACATCACCTTGCAAAAGTACTCATACCTCGTGCATTTTTTGGTAAATTACAACCACAAGCATCAGTATATATCTTTATTATTTTATGTAATCGACCCACACGGCGCAGTGGAAAATTGTAAAGATGTGGGGAAAAAATATAGTAGATGGAGTAGAACTGCCTCTCTTCCTCATCGAAAGGAGTCAGCTGAGGTGGCATGAGCCCTCTTAGTCGGGAAGTGTTCTAGGCATGTCCCACCAGGAAGAGGCCCAAGGGACAGCCCAGAAAACACTGGAGGGATTATATCACTCAGATTGCCCTTAAATGCTTCTGGCTTTCTTAGGTGAAATGCATTCTAAATATTTTTTTAAGCTACTTTATTTACAACACACACACAAAACGAACGACTCTTGCATACATTTGGAATATTTTATGCATGCAAATTTAATAAAATGAGGTCCCCAATAAATATCACGATCATCAATGCACGTAGATTCTCACCTACTGGACTCTGGACCTGTTTCTCTGCACGCCTGTCAACGTTTGATACTGTAAGGGTGAAACAATCTAAGGGTGGAAAGTAAAGCGCCTGTTAGTGGCTACTTTTAGGGAAATCCAGCCTTGTTTTCTCATTAGTTGCTGCTATTAAAATTAGCAAAGCATTTTTGGGCCAATGGCTGTTCTCTTAAAAGGAAAAAATAGGTTTAGTGAAGTCACCATTAGATAACTAAATAACTCACTTTACCAAAGTCATGAACAGTACTCCATCCATCCATCCATCCATCCATCCATCCATCCATCCATCCATCCATCCATCCATCCAT
>NW_015151248.1:214802-216435 GCF_000732505.1 Cyprinodon variegatus | reverse complement strand
GTGCTAGTGCCTATCTCCAGCTATAAATGCGCGAGAGGCGGGGTCCACCCTGGACAGGTCGCCAGTGTATTTCAGTCTATTGCAGGACAACAGCTTACTATCTGTTAGCAAGTAGTAAAGAAAGAAGATCATCTTCAGCCTAATAGCTGTTGTATTCAAGAGCAGATTTTTTTATGCAACAATCATCATCTACAAACTGATGAAAAACATAAATGTCTGTGTTCAGCTTTAAATGAGTTTTCATTTAAGCCTCACTTTCTCCAACAAGATAGTGAAGCCAGCATTAGCTTAGCTAAAACAGATTTTAAATTTAGCATTAATCATTTTAATGGATGTGACTACTGTTGTAAGCATCATAGTAGGGCAGTGGGTGCCGCTCCTACCTTGCATAAAGTAGGTTCCAGGCCCAGGATCTTTCTGCATGGATATAGTTTGAAGCCATTGCAGAATTTGCCTTCAATACTTCATTTTGTCCTTTCATTCGAAAACCACGTGGACTCGAAAGAACTTTACTCATTTATACAAACACTCACCTGCCAATTGCTTTCGCACACCTTTCTAGTCCCAGGTTTCCATGGAGAGTTTCAGTTTTCCTGAGAAGAGATCGCTGTCAACAAATACTTTTTACAAAGGCATAAAAATATATCAAATGACTTTAAAACATCTGCAGGACTGGCGACCTGTCCAGGTTGTACCCCACCTCTGGCCTGTAGACAACTGGAGCTAGCCACCGGCACCCCTCATGACCCCGCTTGGGATAAGCGTGATGAAAAATGGATGGACAGACTTTATACCATGATAGCAGACTCATTTAGTCAGGAGGGTCTCCCAATTATTGTCAAAAAATGCCTTTTATAGATCTGAACATCATTACCTTATACACATATTGTTTATAAATGATGTGACATCACTGACCAGCTAATCGAGATTTAACACATTACTCTTAGATCAAGGACAATCCAGTGCTTTTTACCAGAGCTTTCTCTGTCCTTATGCTCCCAGTTCATTTCCATACCCTTCATTAGTTACCTAATGAAAATGATAATTTCATATCCTGACAGAAGAAATGTCCTAATGTCCTACAACTGAAAGATTTCCTTGCCATTACACAGTACCAGAAAGAGACTGTCAGCTACAGTAGTAGCCATTTCAATTTTTTCCACTTTCCTTGATGGGCCCTTGGTTGGTCCCCTACAACTTCATTTCTAAAAATCAATATTTGTACTAAAATATTCTTTCTGTCATGATTGTGGACATTAAGATCAAGAGAGAAGCATCATCTCCTGGTCAGACCCTGTAATTCAGTGAAAGGGTGGAGTCAGAGTAAAAAAATATGCACGCCCAGGAGAAGGCTGCTTGATGTAAGTTGGAGGGGATTTTGTTGGGAGTCGCAGGAAAGTTGGCGGCCATTTGGCTGGTGTTTGACTGGGAGGGGCCATTTTGAATGGCTGCTACTGTATGATGCCATTACACTCACCGGCCACTTTATTAGGTACCCCATGCTAATAACGGGTTGGACCTCCTTTTGCCTTCAGAACTGCCTCCATTCTTCGTGGCATAGATTCAACAAGGTGCTGGAAGCATTCCTCAGGGAGTTTGGTCCATATTGACATGATGGCATCACACAGTTGCC
>NW_015151248.1:210822-211647 GCF_000732505.1 Cyprinodon variegatus | reverse complement strand
TGAAAAAAGTACTCCAGAGTGTTGTTCAGCATGGGGGTGAGTAGAAAATGAAGGCTAATCATGTTTTGGGTGTACTATTCCTTTAAGGCATAGTTAGGTTAAAAGCAAGCATCATAAAGGGTAAGGCAGTTATTTTAAGTCGTTACAACCTGGCAGGGTTGTTTATAGACAGGCTGGTGTGATTATTTCAGGTAGCTGCTGATCTATCCCATACAAAATACAATGATCTTTTAATTAGAGATGGGTAATAACTACAATAGCAGCCATTCAAAATGGCCCTTCCAAGTCAAACGCCAGCCAAATGGCAGCTCATTTCCCTCAACTCTGTTTTCACTCTGACTCCACCTTTTTAGTGCATTACAGGGTCTGAGCAGGTGATGCCGCTTCTCTTTAGATCTTAATGTACACAAACCATGACAGAAAGAATATTTTGGTAGAAATATTGATGTTTAAAAAGGAATTGTAGAGGCCCAGCCAAGAACCCATCAAGGAAAGTGGGAAACTTTAAATGGCTACTACTGTAGTTAACGTTTAGTCAGTTACAGTTACTTCGCTTTTTGACGAAAATATACTTTTTGTAGTAGTTTTACTGCACAATACATTTTATTCTGAATGGAGTAACATCTTAATGAAGTATTACTATTCTTACTTGAGTAAAAAATTTGGCTTCTTTATCCCTCGAGGGTAACTTCCCTGAATAATCAACAAGCTTGTATTAAAAGAAGTGACTAGGGGTGTAAATCACACCCATCATGGCGATTCGATTCAATATCGATTTCCTGACCCAACGATTCCATTATTTTCGATACTCAAGAATTCACCACA
>NW_015151248.1:193123-210424 GCF_000732505.1 Cyprinodon variegatus | reverse complement strand
ACTTCTGTTATTTGCTGTTGTTTCTAAAATAAAAAATGCATAACGATATTACAGCTTTCATTGATTTATTTCAAACTTGAAACTTTGTTTAGCCTATAAGGTGTAAAAAAAATAATAATAATTGTAAAAAAATGTAACCGATTAATCGGATCGAATCGAATCGTGGTGTATTCTTGAGTATCGAAAATAATGGAATCGTTGGGTCAGGAAATCGATACTGAATCGAATCGCCATGATGGGTGTGATTTACACCCCTAGAAGTGACACAGACAAAAACACACATTTCATCTTTTTATGTCAATATATATCTTATACATTATGTTGTAAAGAAAAAAACACATTGGTTTACACTCCTGGCAGCCAATACTAGAAATCTTAGGATACAATTCATGATGCTTATTAAAATTGGACAGTAACTTATTATGTCCATCAAATCAGCTATCACATCATTACTTAAGTCTCTGAGTAATATTTGCTACATCTTTCTAATGTAAAAGTAACCAGAAAGTGTGTTAAGTGTCAGTATAATGTCATATATTGGCCTCATATACTCAGTTTGAGTATCTTAAAGTAATTAAAAGCCATAATATAAACAGTGATAATGGAAAGCTAAATGTTGCTTTGGTTGAGTTCAGGTCTGTTTCAACAGTAGCCATTAAAAATGTCCCCACTTACCTTGATGGGTACTAGGCTGGTCCCCTACAATTCCTTCTTAAATATCAATCTTTGTACTAAAATATTCTGTCATGATTTGTGGACATTAAGATCTAAAGAGAAACGTCATCTCCTGGTCAGACCTGTTAAATGGGGGTCACTCCTGTGGCTGGAAGTAAGAGAGAATATCGCTGAGAGTTGCAGGGAAGTGGGCTGCCATTTGGCTGCCATATGGCTGTGAAGGGCCATTTTGAATGGCTGCTACTGTATTTATTTTTTCTTTTTATTAATTTAATCGAAACACAGCAAATCTGACACAAATTTTAATGTTAAGGTTATTTGCAACATAAAAACAGCAAGTTTATTTCCACTTCGGTTGAAATTCACCAAATAAAAAAGGATTTTTAAGTGTTACCTTAAAAGTTACACCAGTCTGTTTGCCTGTCTTCACTTGTTCAAAAGTCTTAGGTATTAAAAAAAAAAAAGTCTGTTAAACTGACATTGAAATCGGCAGTGATGATGGAGTCTGACATTTTACCCTCATTCATGTTGTGTCTGCAGACATTGGACAGGAGATATATGCCATGCAATATGTCAGCTCTTACACTCACATAGGAGTGACACCAATTATTGTAGTAATATACAATATGCCCAAAGGTACATGCTCCTACTAGATGGATAGTCTGACCTTGCACACACAGTCACAGAATTCACAAACATTGAAATGGCATAATATATGTACAATGCAGTTTCCTTGGGATATGTTTTGATGAAATATGCACCCAGAAACACCATGCCTTATGGTTAGTACAGTATTGGGCTTTGTAATTTCTTCACTGACATCAGTAACGGACATCGGTTCCAAACATCTCGCTTCAGTCACATCAGAGAATAAGTTCTTTTTTTTTGTCCTCCTTACAAACTTTTCTTGGATGTTTTAAATGTCTGTGTAAAATAAAAATTTTCTTAATACAACCAGAATTTTTTTTTTCAGATTTTTTCTTTTTCAAATTTTGTTTATTCAGTTGTATATATATATATATATATATATATACATATTTTTAATTATTTTCATATTCTATATGTTTATTGCATTATGAAATTTGATATCTGAAATTCCTCTTCTTCAGTCTTTGTTTTACAAGTCGCCTTCTTTTTTGAATTGTGCTTTTCAGATCACATCCTCTTCACCCCTGGGGTCAGGCTTTCCTCTGGAACGAGAAGTGAAGACATTTCTTTGTAAGACTGAAATCAGTGGAATTGATCAAACTCAGTCTGACATATTGGCAATGATCAAATTTGAAAATATATATGTAAAAAGGAATTAAACAAAAAACGAGAAAATACATTTTAAAAAAATTTAGAGAAAGCAAAGTTTCTTTAAAAATATATATATATTTTTAAGTCTCCTTTCTGGATTGCTTTTTTTATTTTCTTTTACAAATGTCTTGTTTGCTTGCTATAATAATGGAACAGAATTTACTCCACAGAGATGCTGACATCTGTTATACCTTCTGTAAACGCTGCGATCCTTTGTGGTGTCTACCATGACCTTCTGTGCATGCAGGTCGGTGGGAGTTGTGAAAAATTCAGAGTCAGATGTTGGCCACATTCAAGATGTAGTCATAAGGACAATATAGAAATAATTGAATATTGAAAAAAAATTGCAAATAATTAAGCATCAAGCCCTGCAGTATGAATGTAGCCTCAGTTTGGAGTGTTTACTTTTGAAAATATGATGATTGATGATTCATAAAATTTCAATTGTAACAAAGAAAAGCATAAATCTTTGATTATCTATTCAACAAAAATACTTGTTCATGGTTATTGACCTAAATCCAACATGCAAGGCTTTCCCTCAAAAGGGGGTAATTTTCTATAAATGTAACTTTTATTATTTATTTATTTAGATATGCAATTCAACAGCATATGCATACAACTTGAGTGACCCCAATGCTGGCTGGAACCCTCGCACACTTTGACTTCAATTGACTTCTCGTATAAAACCCATGCTACTATGCTAACTCTCCCCCAACGACCCTGCAGTCAATCCTATTTCCACAACCAGCATGGAGTCCTGTCACTAATAAAGTTAGCACAATGACAGTTGGAATTCACCCTGTGTGTTAATGCCCCTTTCGTCCTTTTCTGTGGAACCACTAGGCCTGTCTGTATTGGTTTTCCCCATTATAGGATAATAGTTTTAGGTTGGATAGTGCAGGCCATTCAGATCCTGCTGGGAACATTGATGTCAGCATTTTACCACTCCCAGGGTGCAAATACGTGTGGTGTTCTGCTCCACAATGCACCTGCTGACATGCACTGTGAAGCACAACAGTCATGTGACAACCAAATGAGGTTGAAAAAGAATTGATTTTGGTTTCATGTGAATGTTTCTTTTGTTACATCAATGCAAACACCAAAAATGCCCTTTAATGATTTTGATTAAACATACTTGTTGTTATTTGCTAATTGAATATTAAAACTGCGAGGAAAAACTGAGTTTTCTTAAGTGTTCCACTTTAGGCCTTCAAGGATAAAAACCAGATATATCGAAAACAGATTAAAGATTAAATGAAAGATTAAATTAATTAAAATACTTTTTTATTTTTATTTTTAAACAAAGGAACTGTGGAACAATCCTCCCCAGAGCAAATGTTATTTTATGAAAAAATATTCAGTCAGTCATATACAGTCACACAAATATTGACAAAAGTAGTTCGCTCACCTGGCCTCTATTAAATATGGCCTCAAGGGATCTCATTCCTAATCCATAGTGGGTCAGAATCACATCAGTCACCACTTTCTACAGGATTTCTACAAGGTTTAGGCGTGTTTATGGGATTATTTTACTATTCTTTCAGAAGCTTTTGCGAGGTCATACACTGATGTTAGACAGTAAGCCCTGGCTCTTAGTCTCCAATCTAATTTATCTCAAAGGTGTTCTCTCAGTTGGAAGTTAGGACTCTGTGCCGGCCGGTAAAATTTATCCACACCAAACTCTGCCATCTACATTTTTATGGACCTAGCTTTGTGCACTGGTGCACAGTCATGTTGGAAGAGGAAGGGGCCAGCTCCAAACTGCTCCCACAAAGTTGGGAGCATGGAGTTGTCCAAAATGTGTTTGCTGAATCATTGTTCATTCTCTTCACTGGAACTAAGGTGCCAAGCCCAGCTCCTGAAAATCAACCTCAAACTGTAACCCCCGTCCACCAAACTCTAAACTTGGCACATTACAGTCAGACAAATACAGTTTTCCTGGTAAACCCAGACCCATCCATCAGATTTCCAGATGTATCACAATTTGTCACTAAAGAGAGCAGGTCACCAATGCTCTGAAGTCCAGTGGTGGTGTGCTTTACACTACTGCAACTAACACTTTGCATTGCACTTGGTGATGTATGCCTAGGAAACAGGTACTCGACCATGGAATCCCATTCCATGAAGCTCTCTGGACATCGTTCTAGAGATTAAATATCTACTTACCCCGCTCAGTTTGTTTGATGCATCATGGGTGAGTTAGTGTCATTCTCAAACACATCCATTATGATAAAACTGACAGTGATTGTGGATTATTATTAGTTATTTTTTGTTTTTCAAACAGATCTTGCATGTACTTAAATAACTTATTTTAGTATGCGAATAATTAACTTACTCATGTCCAGCGGTTAGTCTACTGTACATCTTCACACAGCATACAAACATTCCTGTTTCTCCCCTCTGTTATGGACATCAATATAGAGAATGTACTTTGAGTAAAACAAACAACAATTTAAGACACCTTGAAGCAGGCTTTTATCATTAGTTGCATCACTTATGCTCCATCACTCAACGTTGTATTTAGCATAATGGAGACATGGTACACACACACACACACACACACCTAACAATGTGCTCCCATGCCTTTCACTCTTTATAACTTCACTGTTCAATTACACCATTACACCATTAGCAGTCGTTATTGTCACAGTCTGTGATACTTCGCAGGTCTTTCAGATCTCATGGGACTTCCGAGTTCTCACGAGATTTGCAACTGTTGGTGTTAAAGTGACAAAATGATATTTCACTCCCTTATCCCTCCATAACCTAGATATATAAAATGATTGTACTACACATCATCCTTAAGTATTACAAAGAATATTTAAAGGTAGGATCCACTGTGGCTAAATGTATGCTTGGAGTAACGTATTGCTGAAGAGTCAATGACAAAATGCAAGTAAAAATCCTTGCAGCCAGGTAATACAGGATGAGCCTGTCTTGCAAATCAATGTTTGGTTGCAAATAAACTACTTTCCTTAACCAAAACCTTTTAAACAATCTGTATTGTCTATGTTAAGGTGTCATGTGTTCTGAATTGGTGCTATATTAATAAACTAAATTGAAATTTTACTGAAACGTAATCTGATTGTTCCATATGTTCCTAAAGGAGCACTCTTAATCTGAAGGTTTACTTGCGGTGCCTAGAATTTCTAAAAGTAGAATGGTTGCTTTTAGTTATTATGCTTCTCTCCCATGGGACCAGCTAAATGTTTTATTACATGAGACAGAGGGTTAAAACTTTTCTTTTTGATAAAACTTATAGTTAGACTGACTCATGTTATCTGGAGCTATCCCTTTCCTGTAGTAATGCTGCTATAGGCTTTCTTGCATCAATGACCCTGCACATGTTGATGTGTCTAAGCAGGTTTAATGACACTAAAAAGGGTAAAACTAGCACAGCACAAAATGGAGACAAGTAAAATAGAATGCAATTACATATTGCATATTTGCATAAAATGCTTGTACTGCACTGTGTATAATCTAAATTATAGAACCACATTAAAGATAAAATAAACAGTAATCAGCAGAGGTGCCATATTGCCGACCCTCTGGTTCACCAGCAATAGCTTGTTACAAATCAAATGTTACGGTTGCATAACTCATTTCTCACTACAAAATTACACAAGTATTGAATAAAAAATACATTTTGTGTAAATCACGTACCGGCGATCCATCCTCAAAAATGAAAGGCAAATGTTGTCTAAGGTCACTTCCCATGGAAAAACGTTCTCTTCAAATTAAAATGTACACAACCATACCAACCTGACTTGTCCACTGGAAGTGGAAATATTCAAACTTTTCATAAAATAAAACATTCAAAGATGAAACAGAACAAGGACATAGGGATCAGTTTTCATCATTCTGCTTCATTCTATCTGTAATTTTTCCATATTATGTTTTTTCAACCCCTACGTTTATGTTCTTTCCACTTC
This sequence comes from Cyprinodon variegatus, assembly GCF_000732505.1. Classification (NCBI taxonomy): domain Eukaryota; kingdom Metazoa; phylum Chordata; class Actinopteri; order Cyprinodontiformes; family Cyprinodontidae; genus Cyprinodon; species Cyprinodon variegatus. The sequence goes on along the minus strand of NW_015151248.1, from coordinate 204,518 downwards.
TTCTTGTTGTAGTAGCCTACCTAATCAGGTCTAGACCTGTTTGACCGAGGTACCATTGTAAAGGGAAATATCAGTCTAGCCATCAGTGCCAGATTATTTGAGTCAATTGTAAGAACTTCGTAGTGTACCCTGTTGTGTTTTTTTGACTGTCTGATCCTGACCTGTCTTTGCCTTTGGAATCTTCTTCTTTTCTGCATCTGCTGGCTTCCTCTCTCTGCCTCGCTCCTGGAACTCCCTGGGCAACTCCCATCCCATGTTGTGGAGAAGTATCTGACTGGTTCTCACTCCATCTTCTGGACACGGACTGAAGTGAGAACCAGTGAGTCCAGCTGATGAGACAAGCTTTCAATAAAGTGTTTAACCTTTAAACGAACCTTTTCTAACTGCCTAAATCTTGGGTCCATTTGTCTTAGCCTTGACAGTTGCTAAATCCTGCTTTTCTCCAAGAGATAGCTATAAGCCAAGCTTTTACTGAGAATAACTGTATGTGCTCATTTTCATCCCTTTTGACATGAAAACTGACTCAAAGCTCATCTTCTTAACAGTTTCTTTCCTAGACAGAGCCATGTATTGATCTAGTTTACCGTTACCTTTTCTAACATATTTATAGATCAGTACTTCTATGATCCATTTGTGTGTCTGTCTCTCTGTCTTAAACCCCTGTTCAGCCTCGGGAGAACGTTGCTCCCTCTGAACCTGATTCATCTTTAAGTTTCTTCCTGTTGAAAAGTACAGCAGTTCTCTACTGTGGCTGTTTGCATTCTCTGTGTTGGGGACAGCTGTAAAATCAATGACAAAATGCAAACAAATATCTACTAGCGCCACATTGTTATTCGGGAGGAACAAATCCTGCAAAGTCATGACTGTATGCAATTAGCTGTTTTTTTCTTGAAAAACCTTTTTTTACTAGTTTGTCCCTCCCCTTAACATACTGGTATCTCAAAACTGAAACAAATAGCCTATCAGTGTTTCTTTGATTCATTTTCTCCCTTGGCAAGCTTGGGAACCTGCAATGTACCAATCTAGCCATCTCACAGCTGACTCCATAACATTAAGTTTTATTGCAGGCCCTGAGAGCACTGACAGAGACCCTGGTAAGAGTCTCTGATAAATGAACCTGTTCGCCTACGGGCTGGTAACTGCCAACAGAATGTCTCTGAACATTTCCTCTATCATCAGGGCTTTCTAATCACACAGCATTCACCTTCATCCTGCTTCCTCCATCAGCGTTTCGCATGTGTGAGAAATGTGTGTGTGTGTTTCTGCCATTATTCCCTACCTAAAGTGGCTTTTTTTCTTTGTCTGGCCTTGCCAGCAATCGATCGGCATCTCCTTTGTCTGAAACATTAACAGACTCTGAGGGGTGTGTGAAACCAATATGAACTGACTTGCAGTGCCTTCACCTGGCTGTGTATTCATTACTTGTTCAACATATGACCTCCAAGGTGAAAGACTCTTTTGCAAAAAGTCTGATAACTATCTGGAGAGCAGAACAGAACTGATAGGTAAGAAAATTAGAACTGTATCGTGAGATAAAGATTTAGGCTTGCAAGTTATAAATACCGTGTCTTGTAAAAGTATTCTCACCTCACATAATAATCACATGACAGCATAAACTTTGGTGTTTTTACTGAGATGTTATGGAATACACCGATAAAAAATAGAACTAAAATAGGGTGTGATGTACTTCTGTATTTGGACCCCATTTCTCTTACCAACTATTAAAATCTAAGACTAAAAGTCTGCTTCAGAAGTCAGATTGCTTTATATGAGTCCAACAACGTAAATACAGCTTAGTTAAAAATCCAACTTTTCTTTAAAGGCCTCATACGGATGAACAAACAGCATTATTATGACTTTTAATTACTATGCACAGAATACAGTGAGGAAAATAAGTATTTTAACACCCAGCTATTTTGCAAATTGTCCCACTTAGAAATAATGGAAGGGTGTGACATTGCCATCGTAGTGCATGTCCACTGTGTGAGGCATAATGTTAAAAAAAATATCCAGAAAACATCTCCAGTAGGCTGGAAAGGGCTGCGGGGAAATTGCCAAGCAACCTGGTAAAAAAGGTCAGCTGTTGGAGCAATCATTAGAAAATGGAAGAAGGTAAATATAACTCTCAATCTCCCTCAGACTGGGGCTCCAAGATCTCACCTCGTGGGGTCCAATGATCCTAAAAAAAGGTGAGAAATCAGCCCAGAGCTACACGGGAGGAGCTGGTCAATGACCTGAAAAGAGCGGGATCACAGTTTCCAAGGTTACTGTTGGTAATACACTAAGACATCATGGTTTGAAATTATGCATGGCACGGAAGGTTCCCCTGCTTAAACCAGCACATGTCAAGGCCCCTCTTAAATTTGCCAATGACCAGAAGGGTAAAGCCAGGCCAACACTGTGTGATTTTTGGGCCGATTTTCCAGTCTTCCGAGAATCTTTCGATCTGGCCGACTTTCAGCCTGATGCGTCATGAGTCGTGTAGTGTACAGTACAGGGGGTTACGAGCGGCGATCAGCCTCTCACGACCACCTCCCGATCAGGAATCATGAGGTAGGGAGAATATCAAACATGTAGGATTTTCTACCGACCGTCGTGGGCAAATTGCTCAATGTGTAAAAAAGGATTCTTCTGCAAACACAGCAGCATGGCGGGGGTGCAATGAGTGAAATGGAGTTCTTTCTGTAAAATTCAGAGACCGTAGTAGCCACATTTGCTCAGCCAATTTTTTTTTTTTAAATACGTCGTCACGTTTTCTTTTTAGATCTTTCAGCACAATATTGCACAAATTGCCAAGGCAGCGCATTTCACTATAGTGAGCTTAATATTCTGCTTCTATTTGTTTGGCTTCCAGATAGACGAGTCAGAGCAGCTCCATCTCACTGCAGAGCCAACGTCCTTTTTAGTTGTGCAGTATGAGCAGGTAGATCGCATGAGAGCGTTGGGCCGAACATAAGTCGTGAGCTGTGAACTTTCACTGTACGACTTACCGCAGGGTTTAGTCGTAGTGTGAGCAGCAGCTGCATGCAACGACTGAAAAAAAACACACAGTGTACGCCCGGCTTAATGAGAGAAAGTCACATGATCAGATGAGACCAAAATAGAACTAAAAAAGAAGAATCCTGACCACCAAGAACACCATCCCTACCATTAAGCATGGGGGTGGTAGCATCAGGTTTTTTTTTTTTTAAATACAGTGTCTTTCTCTGTATTATAGAGAGGCTGACCGGGCCATGTATTGTGAGAATTTGGGAAAACAACCACCTTCCCTCAGTTAGAGCATTGAAGATGGGTCGAGGCTGGGTCTTCCAACATGACAATGACCTGAACACACAGCCAGGATAACCCAGGAGTGGCTCTGTAAGAAGTGTACTAAGGTTCTGGCGCTGCCGAGCCAGTCCCCAGACCTAAACTCAATAGAGAATCTTTGGAGGAGCTCAAATTCCATCTCTCTAAGCAACAGCCAAGAAATCTGACTGAGTAGGCCAAAATTCCTCCTGCAGTGTGTGCAAACCTGGTGAATAACTACAGGAAAAATTTGACCTCTGTAACTGCAAAAAAAGGCTACTGGATATTAACATTAATTTTCTCAGGTCTTCAAATACTTATTTGCAGCTGTATCAAACAAATAAATGGGGACAATTTCACACATTGTGATTTCTGGTTCTTCTTTTTTAGTTTATGTCTCTCAAAGTGGACATGCACCTACTTGCCAAATAGTAGGGTATTCAAATACTTATTTACGTCACTGTATGCCGTTTTGCCCTAGACGAGAAAGGCTATTTTCTGTTGTAGCTCAATCTTTTATCTTCATTCATATCCTTTATATTCATTCATTTCTATTGTGATCAACTATGAAATTGCCCTTTATCGTGGTTATCAGTCCCGTAGAATGCCTTCAGAGTGTGCCTCCTCTACCTTCTGCTAGGTTTCTTATAGCTGATAATATGCAGCCTATTGTTGACAACAGCCGGTAATGTGAAAATGTGGTGGAGACATGCTGCAAAAGCCTTAAAGTGGCAATTGCAGTAGGGGTAGTCCTGCAAAGTATCAACTCAACAGGATTGAAGACCATTCTTTGGAGATTATAATCACCAAAAAGTAGTAGCAATCATCTGTCATTTTCCTTCCACTTTACTAGACAATAAAATTTTACTTTAGGTTGTTTTATCACAGAGCAAATATCAAATAACATCTAATAGAAATTCTCATCTTGTGAACCCTTTTGCAAGTCACTCTAGATCAATCTAACCTCCGCAAACCAATAAGAACCAAAAAGCATAGCTCTATTATTTCATAACCTTTGTCCTAGAAAAGATAAACAAAGAGAGATGCAATAAAATATCTTTGAGGTATCACAAACGTTGAAGGTATTAATTGATAATATTAATATAGTATTTTTGTGCATTTATGAAAAATGAAACAACTCAGTATCTCATTGACTTACAGGGACATACAGATTTATTATTAATCTTGATGATGTGTATTTTGTTTCAGAAGAAGAAAACAAATCCTGTTAAATTGCTTAGAAAAACAATCTGCACAGATATGCAAAACCACTAAAACCACAGAGCTGTCCATTTGGAAGTCAAGAGCTGATGCAATCACTGTCTCAGGTTTTACTTTGATGCTATATTTAAAGAGGCTCCTTGCATTAGTGTATGCTTTCCCTTTGATGTCTACTTAATGTCAAAGTGTTTGCAGAACTGCAGTCTGTTATGTTATGCTCTGTTTGACATTCAGTGTAACCATGATTCACGATAGACAGTGGCCTCCCTGTTACCTGTATTACCAGTCATTTATTGGCTGTGAGGCCTTGGCTTTGAACTAGCCTGACATTTATATAAATGGCAGCACACATTTACAGCTTTAGGGGTTTTGCTTTCTATTAAATATCACATTGCAAATACAAGGAAGATGCACAAATAAAGAATGTGTTGTCATAGTTCCTAGAATTTTTTTTTATCTTAGTAAAGAGATTATAGGCCTAAGGCTTATATGTAAAATAATAAGTATTTTATGTGAGCCAAACATTTAATTCAGTTCAAAATCGATATTTTCAATTTCAGTTGTTTTAAATATCTAAAACCGACTAAATGGGGTATTTATTGTGTTAGGTTGTATTAGCTCCACCACTGTAAGTCATTGTTTCACTTTTCCACCTACTTTAATTTTACTTAAGCTGGGCATATACCGTATTATATTTTTTTTGCGTTTTTTCGAGCCGATTCTCCAGTCGTGCGAGAACTTTTTTTCGATCGGGCCGAGTTTCAGCCTCATCGTGCGTCCTGCGTCATGTATTATATAGGAGGTAACAAGGGCCGATTACCCTCTTACGACCACCTCCCGATCAGGAATCGTAATGTTGGGAGAAAATGAAACAAGTTTGAAATTCAGGAGGTGGTCATGGGGTGTTTTTTAGACAAATCCTGCTGTTGAAGCAGAGCTACAAGTAGAGTTTACCAGAACCCCAAGCACTGAGCATGTGCAAACAAAGGAGTTCTTCTTCTGCTTCTTCCAGAGTGACGAGTCCCACCAGCGCCATCTCTCGCTGCTGAGTTTGATGGGTCTTTTTAGGACATACAGTGTGAGCAGGTAGAACGCATTACAGAGTTGGAGCTTACAATGTGAGAATATACATCATGAGCTGTGAACCTTTAAAACCTGCGATTTTATCGTACAGTTTGAGCTGGAGCTGCTTGCAACATTTGAAAATATCACACAGTGTATGCCCGGCTTTATTTGTGAGAAAGTGAGGTTAAATGCATGATAACAAATAGTTAAACAAATTTAAATATGCAAGATGACATGTGTGTGCGGATTTCCATATGCAGCATAATTCTGAACATACATATACGTTAATTATTTGTCTATGTTTAACATGTCTTTGTTCACAATTTTATGTTATGTGTCGGAAGTCTTAGAAAGGTACACAGTGCTGGAGAAAATGTAATAAATCTCCCATGCAGTTTGGACATGAGAAGGTAAGTGAAAAGTCCATTTGTAACATCTTTTCATTCCTTACTTCTCTTTTATGAAGAAATTCCTAATTTGTCATGTGTCATAGATGTTGGCATTTTTGGTCATTTTAAAAGTGTTTATGCAATTTTAACTATAACAGTTAATGTCCTTATTTGTGGATGAATGAGCATTAGTCTTAACCTGACTCCGGCAGTTGGATTTGCTCCGCATATCCATCTGGAAACTTTCTGTTGAAGTAATTTTGGGAAGGGGCGAAAATCCTGGTTAGCTGATTGGCCTATGTTGGTGATAGACGGGCCAAATAAACCAATCAGATCAACGAAGCATATGACGTACTAACAGAGTGACGACGAAAACACAACCACAAGCCAGGCTACTCTTGCCGAAACCAGTCGGGAGAAGAGCAAAAACATCTTTTCCTCTGAGAAAAGCTTCCAGAGCAGTGTTTTGCTCTTTCAGTGAAGAAATACTCTGTAATTCAGATAAAACTTGCTCGATAGCCACGCTAATGCTAGTTTCATCGGCTGAAGCCGCCATGATCTTTAGACTGAACGGTCGCGCTTCTCGTTGCGTCACACCTCAACCCGCCTCAAAGCCAACACTGATTGGACGTTCTTTTGGTGAACGGCTCCAAATTTTCTTTAACGGAGAGTCTCCAGACTGATTAGCGAGTGAAACCTTGAAAGCTCGCGAGATCAGGATGGTCTCACGAGGCTACATTAGTCTGGTCGGTTATAAATAAAATGAATGATATCACTCCCACAAACTGATTCGTTACTTTCTCAGTTTAGTTCGTATCAGGACAAGTTGGTCGGGAAAGAACTCCCATGTTCTGTGAGTCAGTACACAATTATTACAACTAACTATAGTTAGCATGGAATACATCCAAGATAATGGCTAAAGCCAACTCAAGCTAACAGCCATAGTTAGCTTAATCAAGCTTACCTAGTAAACACAGAAGAATTGGAGTTTCTATAAGCTAGTTATCATTCAAATAACCTCCATGTTATTTTTTATCTTAAATTTGGACTGGATCATTGATTTTTTGTGGCTAATATTCAAATAATATATTTCAATAAACACCATAGGATTCATAGGAATATTGGTATTAGTTTTCAATCAAACATGTTTGTCCCTTTAGTGAAAAACTAAGCATTCTTATATTGCCAGAAGTCTGGGTTGTTCAGCAGAAACACACGTAAAAAAATCTAACCAGTACTATCAAGTCTCATTTAACATATATATGAACATTATTACCCGTCCAGTTATCTGCAATTTAAAGCAGTTTCAAAAGCCAAAGCTCAAAAACATTTAGTGGTTGGATTGATATCTTTCTCCTAAGCTGCAGACTTTGCCACCAAAAGGAAAAGTAATGATCTTTAGGACCTAAAAAGAAATGAGTCTGCATTCTAATTTCTTTGTTGGAGCTAATCTAAGTACTTTGTTGTGAGGCAAGCTTATTGTTACCATAACAACCACCAGGCAGTAATTATAACACCAATTTTAATAGAAAAAATAGGCCCTAAAAATATAACTATATTATGAATGCCACAAATAATATCAAATTGATAGGTCTGCCCTGAAACTTAAAATGCTAGACAGACATGGATAGAAAGGGCTAAGGTTTATCAAAAAGAAAGTTCAGTAGAGCTAAAATGAAGGTTAATACGAGTTTTAAAACGAGGCCATCTGTTATAATTACACTGGGTCAGATTATGACACACACTTGCAAGAGTGTCACAAATGTCATACGTATAATTAACGATTTACTTTTAATTTCCCCAGGGAGGTAATTACAATGTTATCTTGATAAGATTTATATCATCAACCTTTACTCTTCTCCATCCTGCACCTACATCTATATTGCTCTCCTTCTTCGTTGTCGCATTTCCTTCCAACTTTTTATGGATATTTCACCACAGCACTGGGTTAATATTTTTTCATTCATCATCTCCATCTCTCCTTCTTCTTTTCCCAAATTCTTGTTTTATTACTCTGGATCTCCCTTGTCAGATACTCTTTCTCCTTCTCTCTTGTCCACCTATTACTAATCAGGGAATGTTTGCCCCAGTGTTATTTATCTCACTTAACATGTTGCCATAGCACTCCCCTGAATCCAGTGGCACTGTGGGCTAAATGAGTCTTGCATGACTGGAGGGTTCATCAATAAAAACATTGTTAATAGGAGTTCACCAGACACACAAAGGCAGAGACATATAGTTATATGAGCAAACACATCAGGGGTTGGTTTCAAAATGAAGGTTGACAAACGCCACAAATTGCCCAGTGGAGTATTGGTAGCAAAAGAGCCATGTTGTATGTTTGAATCCTGGCCTACATTCTTTCTGCATGGAGTTTGCAAACTGGAAGCATTCTCACCTTGTTGTCTCAAAATACTTCTGTTTCTCCTAATGTTAAAAAACAACAGTACAACTCACAACTGTTATTTTGTATACACATTGTGTGTACAAAATGGCAATAAAAGTCGTCTAAGTCTAAGCCAACGCACTGTGGTTACCGCACAGCGAGTCCAAGACGCTGATGAATCGGAGGTCGGAGGACAGACAGGATATCTCTTTGTTGGCAGGCTATACCGTGGCTTTGTCCCAGGAACACCGAAGATTGGCACTAATGCTCCAAGAACCCTTCAAGGACACACATCTATAGCCTTATTTAAACTACCCTCTGAAAACCGATCCATGCCGAACTTGGTTCCTTACGACCATTTACACACCGTTACTTGCCTCCTAGTGGCGATTTCGTTGTTTGTGGAGAGTCATTCGAAGAAGGCAGCCTTTGGTGAATTTGCTGGTCAGAGTCGTCTTTTGGGAACTGGATACGACAAACAATAGTATAATCAGGGCTCACAGATGCAGGAAAAAATGAGGGACGTTTAAGCTCATTACACTGCAAAGCAGAATCATCACTGGAAATCATGTGGAAGCTAGAATTTTTGTGATTGCCTGACGTTTCATGATTACAGAGGCTGACTGTAAGGAGATGACGCGGTCTGCCCATGCTCCCTTTGTTATCTGAGAACAGAGCCCAAAACTGAACTGTGCAGAGCCCTACTGATGAACTAGTAGCAGTTTGGCGTGGTTCGGATGTGTCTGGCACGGTCCGGTTCTCTTGTGTGTGCAATTTACACTCAACTGTTATCTTGGTTACTGTGCTCGGACCGATCTCGGCACGGTTTCAAAAGGGTAGTGTAAATGGGGCCTATGTATATACATATCGACAGACAGACAGACAGGCCAAAAAGAAAAAGAACTGTTAAAAGCAAGTTATGAAAAGGGACACAAATGTTCGAAATATGTGATCATTTATTAAGCACAGCTTTAATGTGTGCATTAGATCATTGTTTGTTAAAACAACTAATTGTTTCAAGTATATCTGAATCTAACCTCTTTATTCACACCTAGGAAATTGGTCAAAATGTTAAGAAAACTCTTAGAACCCTAAAGGCTCAAGACAATTACTAACAGAATTATGCTGGAACACATATGTTAGAAAATTCCCAGTATCCCCAAGGATACATCCAATGTCTTGTACTGTAAGTAAAAATGTAGTTAACAGGAACAGCCAACAGTGACCACAGGGACATTGGATGAATCATTAACTTTTGGATGTCATTATCATATTGCCTTAAGATGGCATCATATTTGTGTTATTGTTAGTGTTTTTCACCTGCAGTTGAAAGACCTGAAGCATTGATGAGTCATTATCCACAATGATGAAAAATGGAGTATAACCCACTTGCGATTGTACTTATTATCCAGTGGGGTGTTCGCACAGGACCCTCAGGACACATCAAAACTGACATTGAAGTGAATACAGCAGACTGAAATTAAGCTTGTGGAAACCCAACAAAAAATATGTAGACTATATAAAAACATAAGAAAATTTATTAGCTTTACTGTTTTCTGACAAAGGTTGTCAAATAACCAATGTTGTCTTAAAGAGCTTGATGAAGCCTAAGTGTGAAATCTAGATAGATTTGAGCATGCATATTTTTTCTAACTGTGTGGGCTGGATTGTTAGTGAGGTTGTTAGCATAATTTTAAGCTAAGATTGTATGCATTTGCTTACACGAGTGCTATGGATTTATTTTTTCAGGAGTGAGTCATTACAGAAAAGCATCTTTTAAAAAGTGAAATTCACAAATTTGAATCTATTGTGTATTTTATGCATTTTCATTTATCTCCATCTCTGCCTCTATGTTTTCAAATGCTTATTTGTAATTTGATTGTTTGTTTTTTAAAGATGTTTTTTTTTGTAATGACAAACATGGCACTCAAGTAAGCAAATACATAAAATCAGAGCTTAAAATCTTCCCAACAATCTTTCTTTCCTTGCTAAGTTTAGCAATATCTTGAGAGTGCTGTACACTATAGATGGATGAAACTATACTTATAGATACAGTGACGATGGCAGCAGTTAAATGAAGACATATTCTACAAGAACAATAAGGAAAAATGGTTACTGAAGTAACTTTAAGGAAAATAGTGGCTGTGCCTTAGTTTTATTTTCTGCCAAGTGTGCAGTAATGTGCTGATCTATATGGGGAATAAATTCAGATGGGTTCAGGATCAATGGTTTATTGTGAGGTGATACCATCAGTGGTGCAAACTGGAGGCTGGTTTATTTGACCAAAACTGACCAGGTCTGCATTATTGAAGAATCCTCTTGCTGGAAATTGCTGTTGGCTAAATTGATTTTTACAGGCCTGTTATGCCTCAGCAATTTGAGGCTGCCTCCATTTTGGTCTGTTTGTCTCTCTTGCATGTTTTTTTTGTATTAATAACCAGATTGTCCAGGTTAATTCTGTCATTTTCTCTGTCATGCTGTACCATGCCTTTGAGGAAGGTTAACATGATGAGGATTAATCTTTCTGTATAGCTCTTTGAAACTTTATTAAGTATCTCCCATGTTTAGTAATAAGCATCTAAACATGTTTATGATTTCACCATCTCTTAATGATCCTCTCGCCAAAGTCACTGCTTTACAACAGCATGATTGATTGACAATTACAGCCAAAAACTAATTAAAACGGTTATTTATGTATTTATTTTTGGTTAGAATCAGCCTGCAGGTGCAGGGGACTGAAATCTTAACTGCCTTATAAGCAGTAGAATTGTAGACAGCATATATACAGATATTTAGAAGAATTAATATTATGCGTTGCCTTCATCAGAAGGCAGGGCAAGGCAAATTTATTTGTATAGCACATTTCAGTACATTGAAATTAACCTATTCCATAGTGAAACTGACAATGCCCACATGCATGGCAGGTGGATGTTGTAATACATCGGGTAAAAGTGGAAAGAAAATTTATTTGACCTTTCCGATTCCTGATCCTCCACGGACGGGTTGGTCGTTGGATCGCCAACTTGAAGAGGGAGGATTTGCCATC
>NW_015151248.1:191863-192947 GCF_000732505.1 Cyprinodon variegatus | reverse complement strand
GTGACGTCACAAACCAGGAGGTGGCAGTAGTGTTCTTTGACAAACATGGATGCCTCCAGTAAAGTACTTTTAAATGAAATTACTCTTAAATAAAAACACTGATCATTTATTAAACAGTATGTAATAATTTCATATTTAAAGTACTTTCAGAAGTTTGAATTCTGAATACGACCAGAATTCTGAATACGACCAGACTTCTCCTTTAAACTAATAATTTCACAGTTAGCAGTTTAAATTCAACTGTCCAAGGCAGCTCAAAACAAATTGGTTTTTAACTTTGACTTCAAAGAACTCCGGCTTTCAGCGGTTAAACAGTCTTTTGGAGATTTGTTCAAGATAAGCGGAGTATAGCAACTAAATGCTGCTTCTCCATGTTTGGCTCTAGTTCTGAGCGGACAGCGTAAGCTTGAACTAGAAGACCAGAGTGCTGTGGGAGTTTGATACAATGACTTAAAATCTCTTATGTATTGAGGTGCTGATCTATTCAGTGATTTCTAGACTAAAAGAAGGATTTTAAAGTCTATTCTCTGTGCTACAGGGAGCCAGTGGAAGGACTTCAGAAACAGGCTAATGTGCTCTACTTTCTTAGTTCTAGTGAGAATGAGGGCAGCAGCGTTTTTAGGGGAGCCTTTGAAGACACTGTTGTTATAATCAGCTCTACTAAAGATACATGCATAAATGAGTTTTTCTAGATCCTGCTTCGACATTAGTCATTCAATCCTTGAAATGTTCTTAAGGTTATAAAAGGCTGACATAGGCTACGTTCATACTGCAGCCTAAAGTGACCCAAATCTGATTTTTTTGGCCCCTATGCGACCTGTATTTGAGAAGAAAAACAACAACCATGGCACACAATGATGCGGAGAGCAGTATTTATGTTTAACCATCTTGAAAAGATTGTGTTTTTATGTTTGGGAAAGACCGCTAGATGCGCTCCAGCACTACCATCCATTTACTTTCGTAAACAGAGAGCACATTGGCCTGTGACGTCATTGCGTCCTCTACTGCACATGCGGGACACTTGCATTGTATGACTGCAGTTCAAACAGGAGATCACATACAAGTTGCATATATTTGCAAATAT
>NW_015151248.1:187884-189070 GCF_000732505.1 Cyprinodon variegatus | reverse complement strand
AGGAGATCACATACAAGTTGCATATATTTGCAAATATGAATGACAACACCAAAAAATCTGGTTTCACAAAAAAATAGGAATTGAAAGTCAAGGCCTGCAGTGTGAACATAGCCTTATTAACTTCATTAATGAGCCTTTGAAGATTTAGGGCTAAGTCCATCATGACACCAAGATTTCGGGCATAATCAGTGGTTTCTAGCTGTAGTATCTGAAGCTCTAATCTAACTCTCTATAATTCCTCCCTTGGTCCGTAAATTATTACACCAGTTTTGGTTTAATTTAGTTAGAGAAAATTATGCTGCATCAAGGTGTTGTTTTTGACAGCCATCTTAGATTTACTCTTACTCTTAGTCTTTAGGACGGAAATTATTATTGGTTTTAGTCACAGTTTAGTCATTACAATTGACAGATTGTTTTAGTTTGTTGAAGTTGACTAAAACGCAAAAGGTTTTAGTCTAGTTTTTATTGGTTTCATGCAATTTATAATACAGTTAACCTTGAATAACAACCATATTCTTTACCAGACTGAGGGCTCTTGCCTAGATATTACAATTGCTTTATAGAATTCAAATAAACTTTTTATAAATTAATGCCCTACTTTATACAAAAGTGTCTAACAAAAGTTAGCAGATCTAAGATAGCAGAGAAAGATAGCAGATCTAGCTCAACACATCGTATTGCTTAATAGCAGACAGACAAAAACAAAATCTACAAAGACATACAAGGTTTTCATCCCAAAGCAAACACTTCCTGATCTATCAATCTACTGTATATTACTCTAAAAAAGCAAAGAACAAAAGCATTCTTTTTTTCTACTTTGGCTATTTTGGCTTTATTTCTGAGAATTTGCTCCTTGGTTTTCCTGTGACACCATCCTGAAGAGAAATATCAGCTGTGCTGCTGGCATCAACACCTTTGTTTATAGATGTTGGAGATCGGCCTGTTTTTCAGTGTAGTCCTGTTTCTCTGACTGTGACTGGCTGGATGTGCTCTCTTCTTCCTCTGGCATGGGAGTTGGCTCAGAGCTCGTCTGCCTGGCTGTGTGTTTCTTGGATGGGGTCACCTATTACAGTTGTTATTTTGTATCTCAGCTTCGTCTCCTTGAACCCCAGTCGGCCTCAGCAGATGGCCGCTCACACTGAGCCTGGTTCTGCTGGAGGTTTCTTCCTGTTAAAAGGGAGTTTTT
>NW_015151248.1:185791-187439 GCF_000732505.1 Cyprinodon variegatus | reverse complement strand
CCTTGAGACGACGTGTTGTGAATTGGCGCTATATAAGTAAACTGAACTGAATCAAACTGAATTGAATTGGTTACCGCTGCTCAGGGGTCATAGTAGATTTAAATTCACAAGGCTTAGATATAAAAAGAATACTCAGAGAACCTGCATAATTGTCTTGTAATGCAATGCCAGCGTAAATTTAATAAATATGCTAGCTAAAGTGTTGGAATATTTAAAGGAAACTGAGAAAGAAGAATCTATCCTTTAGCTAGCTTTTCTGAAAGTCATATGTCGATCGACACATTTCTAATAAACGACCCAACACTTAGCCTGGCTAGGCTGGGGGAAACTACATATAAATTATGAAATATGACATAAAAAATACTTTTTAAGAACCAACGGGAACCCTGTTTGACCTGCAATGTCACTTTACAGCAGCCTGAGCTCCCATTAAACACTAGAGCTAACCCTAAAACAGTTGTTGTAAGAGTAGCAAAAGTGATATTTCTTAATTTTATTCATCTCTGATTGGAGAAAGTAATCTCTGCATTTAACCCATCCCCTTGTGGAGCCATGCGCTGCCACTGTGCAGCGCCCGGTGAGCAGTGTGCTGTTAAGGGTCTTGATCAAGGACCCAGAGTGGTGGCTGTGGGGATCAAACCAGGTACTTGCAACCTTCTCAAAATACAAGCACACTGCTCTAACCATTAGGCCAACTCTCCTCTCACACTTACCTGTTGAAACATATTTGAAAAATATAATATATTGTATATATGATAAAACATACAACACTGACCTCATTTGTAAATCTACATTGAAGAAAACAGGAGAAATATTGTTTGAGTGCCTGACTGCAACGGCGGAAGGCAGAAAAGCTCTCTGCATTCTTCATTAACTTTCCAATGACAGAAACAACCTCCTCACCATTCCTGTACAACCCCAAATTCCAATAAGCAATCATCAGGTAAAAAAATAAGCCATTTTGCAATCCATTTAATTTTTCATCATGTACACAATAGGAGAGGCAATATTATAAAAGGGTTTTTCAAAGGGGCAAAAGTTCCTTTCATTATAAACACGTTTGCTCTCTGAAATCTATTTACAAAGCCTGTCAGAATCTCTCCTGTGTGCTGCGAAGCATGCATTCTAATGGACGGTCATAAATGGGAGAATTAATAATTGACATCCTGTGTGAAGAAGCTTTAATGAATGTTAGCTGGAGCCAGTAGCCCGTAGGGGAGAGTAAACAATGTATTTATTAAACAAATTGGAACATGATGAGGAATGTTATGCTCGGTCAGATTCCTTTTTAGCCTCCCTTTTAATTGTCAAAGCAGATCATGCATGGCGAAACAGCTGGAAGAAGATGTATATGATCTATCTGCTTGTATAATTAAAATGTGTCACATAGATAAATGAGTCTCCCCATACATTCATCAAAAGAACCTGTATACAAAAAGGGTACCTTCATTTAAACTACAAACACATACAAAGATGTTTGTTAACATGTCAAATAAAGATGTATAAAAAGCCTACAAATAAATGTATCTTTCTTCAAGCTATTGATCTCTTTAAAACGTAAAAAATACAACTTTTATTTTAAGAAGGTTCATTTAATTAATAAACCTGTTATATTTCACAAAATAACTGAAGGCATGGTTATCGGTAC
>NW_015151248.1:180736-182932 GCF_000732505.1 Cyprinodon variegatus | reverse complement strand
TCAGTACTGACGTATTTTAGACCCCGTCCAGTACTTCTAATAGTGTCTCTCTATTCACATTATATTTTTAAAATTGTATGTGTTTTTTTTCTTTTTTTCTTTTCTTTGTGTTCTGCCAATAGAGCTCTGGAAATTGCTTTCACAAGTAGACCATATTGGCCATAAGGATCCAATTGGCATTTATGAAGCTTTATTCTAAATGGTTTAGAGAATAAAATCTCAAAGTACTGTCAGAGAGATGGAGAGGTAGATGAGAAAGGGAGAGAGAATAAGATTTAAGGGGAGACAGAAAGAGATAGTTACAGTGGAAATGAAATGTTCAAACAAAACTACATCTTACTATCAATAATTCTATCACAAATGTGAAAAATATAAAAGATAAAGAAAACAAAGCTTTGTCTTATAATTCCCTGAATCCCTGAAAACACCTCCTGTTGTATACATGTGATTTCACAACTTTCCGAACATGCAGAGGGCATGAAATAGGGATGAAATCACTGTATCTGTGTAATGATCTCAGGAAGTAGGACCCAGAATTCAAGGCGAGACAGGCAGTGGGAAAGTTCAAAGCGTTTATTTAATAACCAGGTGCGCAGGGCTGCTAGTCTGCTGCGGGGCGGATCTCTGCAGGGATAGGAGAATAGAGGTCAGTGACTGGATGTGGAGCTGAATACGACTTGGAGCAAAGTCACTGACCTGATTCAAAGTTCAGTCCGCTCGCGGAGGTTTGCCCGCAGTTGTGGCGGGCGACGTCCCCAGAGTTCCTAGAGAGCGAGCAGCAGACGCCGAGCAGCAACAGAGTCCAGAAGGGAAATCCAAGACCGAAGTCAAAAGACAGTTCCCGGTTCAGAAGCCGGTAGAATCCAAGACCAGATGCGACAAACAGAGCAGACAGGGGCAAGGCAAAACTCGAGATCCACAGGGCAGAAAACTGGTCAAAATCAGGGAAACAGACAGACTAAAGATTGACAGGAAACGTCTCACTAAAACACTCGAATAACCTGCCGCTGATGGGAGGCCAACACACAACTTAAATAGTAGAGGAACCAGGTGGAAATGATCGGCAATAATCAGCCGCAGAACCAATTAGACAGGGGAGGAAGGAGCAAAGGAAAAAAACCAAACCATCAGCGCCAAGATCATGACAATCTGGGAGCCAAATTTTTGTCCGACAAGATGAGATTTAGATTTAGGCCGACTAAGTCCGGACTAAGTGTCTAATCCTGTTCTGCAGGATTTCAATAGAGTTTTAGGGGCAGGGGGATAGATCTAAAAGGGGAATATTCTCAACAATTCACCTGCAAACATGAAGCAGAAAAATCCCTCTTCTGACAAAAAATAAAATACAACAAAAAGGATGAGCCCAAAAAAACAACAATTTATTAGCTAAGCACAACAGGTACCTAAAGCTTTAGCATATGGTTTTGATGAAGGTGGCAAAGCCTTTTCCCAATGGCATTTTTTCACTGTGATAATCTATCTACAAAATTCAACAGAATTTCAACAGAATTCACCATCATATTTCCCCCAAACTCATCTGCTGTGTCTTCTTCAGTAATCCATTCAATCTCTCAGTCATTCTCTAGCTTTCAAATCCCAACATCTCCAACTTAATCCGTTGCTCTAAATCCTCCACCTGTCTGCTTGACCCAATCGCAACAACTCTTTTCAAATCCTGTTTACAACCTGTGCTCCTAACCATAACCGGCATTATTTACTCCTCTCATACGTCTTGAATTGTTACATCCCTCTATATAAATTGCAGTAATCACTCCTACACTGAAGAAACCTTGGTCAGATCCCACTAACTACAATAACCTCTAGCCTATTTCCACCCTGCCTTTCATTTCTAAAATATTTCAAAAAGCAGTTGCCTCACAAATCCACTCTCATCTAACCTGTAACAATAACCTGTGTCAACAATTACAGTCCAGTGATATCCTAAAATTCCCAAATGACCTCTTGATGGCAGATGAGTCAGTGTCAAAACAGTGGTCAATGCGTGATACTTTTTATCTCCTAATTTTAATAATTCTCCAATATATTTTATTGAATTTTCTCTCTTTTAATCGGCAAAAATTACAAACTCAACCTTGTAACATGTATTTATACAAACATTCACTCATACATTCACCATTTAAACCTGCATTTGTCTAGTTCCAACAATATACAATGCCCTTTAGATTAAGGCAGAGA
>NW_015151248.1:162544-180210 GCF_000732505.1 Cyprinodon variegatus | reverse complement strand
ATTGTAGGTATTTAAAAAAAACGTTTTGGGGTGTTAAATACTTTTTACGTGACTGATCGAAAGTAAGCAACCTGCCATCAGGATAAAGGTCTTTTTTTTCTGACTGCTTTTGGTTTTCCATAGTTTAAATCCTCCATCATTTTTCCCTAGGATGAACTTTTTATTACCCCATATAAAGGTAAATTGTGATATCTCTGGATGGTGACCTTCATGTTTATGTGCTGAATGCCAAGTAATAATTGTATTTTTTAAGAAAGGATTCTTTTTTTTTTTTTTTCAGTGTCCTTATATCTGAAGAATGTCTGATTTGAATAATTAAGAATACAACATCTACGTAAATTAGACAATAATTGAAGGATTTATAGATGTGATCGGGAGATACTGATTATACTGATTGCCTCCCACACATGATTGGAGCAAGAATAGACATATAATTCACAGTACAGTTTGATTTTTTACTATGTGAAATCGATTTTGCTTGGGTGCCCCAAATTCCTTGATCTTGCCTACAGGATGCCCGATGATGGGATACATGGAGGAGATTCAGAATACTGGGACATGATGGACTAATAGACAGATATCTGCACAATTCTAATCTGTATATGGAGATGTAATATTTGAATGAAACAAAATTCACTCCTTATTATCAAATGTGCACATTTTTTTTATAAATGAAAACCTTTAGTAGTTCAGGGTCACACATTTTAACTGCAGCTTCATAGGGGGGATTGCATTTTTTATTAACTAGTCTACTCAGAAGCGAACAAGAAGAAGATAATTATCTGTCACTGAAAACATTCAAGATCCAAGATTCCACAGTCAATGGAATAATATAACAATTGAATGTAAAAACACCATTATCATCATGGAATATTATTAAAACAAAATTGTAGAGAACCAGGACTATGAAGAGTGTTGAAAAAATTAAGAGATAAAGAATATTTCTTGACCTGCTAAAGGGCTCCAATGTAGTGTTGCTCAATGAACTAAGAGAATAGGTGTTGAGTTAGATCTACTTTAACACAAAGAAATGAAGATAACAGATATAGCAAGAAATTTCACTACACAGAACAACTAAAAATGTCACTTTGTGTCACGCATCTATCTAAACAAACATAAAAACACATGCATCACATGCATGCTGAAGCAGAGATACATTTAATTAATCTGCTGTTAATAACTCTGCAAAGAACACACTGATCTTGCCTTTTCCCACACATCCATCTAAAAATATGTATAATGTTGTTTACACAGTGTGGTTATGATAATAATACTTGTTTTTTGCTTGTTGGATATGGAGTAAATTTTTTTCCATTATTGTTGCTAGCAAAGGACACATTTGCAATCCAGAAATAAACATTTATAAAAAGTAAAAAAAAAAAAAAAAGGTTTTAAAGGGGACTTAAAGAAATAAACTCTGAAGAAATCAAAGTTACTCTCAAATTATACATGTATATATACAGTTCTTAAAAAAACAAAAGTTTTTCAAAGTTTAATTTGTGGATTGCATCTTTTTTTTTTACATTTCAACTCACAAAATGTGTTAAGGTTTGTCTTTAAATCAAATTTTTATTTACAATACATGTTCTTTGCTTGCAAGGATAATGGAATTAAATTCACCCCATAGATTTTTTATTTATTTATTTATTTTTTTTTATGGTGCCTACATTTAAAAATAAAATATATTACGAGGAATGACCCCCAGAGCATTTTTGCTGTAGGAAAATTCCTTTCAGAATAGTCAAAAAGCATTTATCAAAATTCTCCTTATTCAGCCATCCTTTGGAAAAGCTGTTTTTGACTTAGACAAACTTCATGGTCATTTTGTATACGCAGAGTGTATACAAAGTGCAGCAGTGATCAAGAATGTAGAGTGTAGGGGAAAAGGAAAACCATTTTTAAGTAATGTTGCAAAAGGTTCAGTGGAGTGCAAAATAAATAAATATGGTACAAAAAGCAGTAGATCATTGAGCTGTGTTCTATTCAAAAGGATTATGAAAGAAATCAGCCACATTGGTAGTGCAATATGATGTTTTCTAGTGTGAGACTTGATTAGAATATCAACAGTTCAACATTCTGATGGCAGTGGGAAAGAAGCTGTTGTAGAACCTGCTGGTCCTGCAGCAAATGCTGCAAAGCCTCTTCCCTGAGGGCAGCAGGGAGAACAGTCCGTGGTGGGGGGTGTGAGGTGTCATTGATGATGTTACGGACTCTGGACACAGCATTGGGAGGAAATGTCTTTAATGGAGCAAACGGGAGGCCCCTTGATCCTCTCTGCTGTTCTCACCACTCTTCAAACTTTCTTCCAGTCTGAGGTGCTGCAGCCTCCACAGCACACAGTGAGACAGCTGGTCAGAACGCTCTCTATGGTGCTTCTGTAGCAGGTCGTGAGAATGGGTGGGGGCAGGTGGGCTCTCCTCATCCTCTGCAGGAGGAACAAGCACTTCTGTGCCCTTTTGATTGGTGGTGAACCTGGCCACGCAGTCGTGTCATCAGAGTGAACAATAGGAGGCTCAGGATGCAGCTCTGAGGGGAGCCTGTGCTTAAGGGGATGACATCAGAGGTGTAATGTAATGTAATGTAAATCCCTTTATTGTCCCACCTTGTAGAAATTCACTTTCTGCATTTTGACCCATCCCCTAGGGGAGCAGTGGGCTGCTATTGTGTGGCACCCGAGGAGCAGTGTGGAGTCAAGGGTTTTGCTCAGGAACCCGGAGTAGAGGCTGTGGGGATTGAACCGGATTCTTGCAACCTTCTCAGCGCAGTGCTCTAACTACTACGCCAACACTCCCCATATGGAGCAAAGGAGGTGTGCTGAAGCCCAGATGTTCCTGTTTTCCGATCAGATGCTTTGGGTTGATGGTGTTGAAAGCTGAACAGAAGTCCAGGAACAGAATCCGAACGTGGGTGTTCTTCTCCTTCAGGTGTGCTAGGCTCAGGTGAAGAGCTGAGGAGATGGCGACCTCAGTGGAGAGGTTTTGTCAGTAGGCAAACTGAGAGGGGTCGAATGTTGGGGGGAGTCTGAAGATGATGTGTTCTTTCTAATACATCAGATAGAGGCCATAAGTTATTTGATGCACTGCTACAGACCGCCTTGGACAGCTATTTCACTTTATGAGATCATAAGGGAAATGCTTTTCAAACAGAGCCTTTTGATCACACATTAGCTTAGAGGCTGAGAAAAGCAATGATTTAGGTGAACTTTTTTTTCTTCTGTAAACATCATACTCAGGCTTCAGGACATGTGAGTATTACAAAATGTTTACAAGGTGAATTTTTGCATAATATGGGATCTTTAAGACTGTATCTTGTTCGACGTAGAACACAAAAATAAAACCTGCCATTTTATGAATAAAGAATGCTTGGTTCTTTATCCTAGGTCACAAGGAAATAAGAAAAAAAAAAGAACAAAATGTTTTGCAGTATTCTATTAATTAATTTAGGTCACATTTCATTCTAACCATTAAAATAAGAGATACGTAGCACGAGAAAGCTATCATAAGAAGAAGGTTAATTGTATATAAACATTGGCAAAGATATTTAGCAGCTAAGGCTCTTAAACAGACCAAAAGTATAGTTATTTTTGAATAAATATAGACTGACCAACCTATGCTAACTAGGGTTTTGGTTATGTCATATTGTGATGATAACTTCTTCTATAAGCTATCTTTATTCAGAAAATTCAATAGATTAAAAAAAGAGACATAATGATTGGATCTGGTAGAGATAGGTAATAATTATGTAAGACACATTCAGTATAAATTTTATTGATTAAAATGTATATTATTCTTTATTTCTGGATCCCTTTAAACCCCATGTATAACTTGAGCTGCTTAACCCAGAAATTGCTACCCCTGTTAACACTGAAGGGCTTCCAATTCCAAGAACATGGGGAAACGAGGCCTCTGTGTCAAGGGGAATGACTCCTGTGGAGTTCCAGTGGGCGAACAGCTCATCTGCAACATAGGTGTGCTTTGCCTTCCATATGGCTTTATACTACACCAGAAACAATTAGGAAGTGAAGCATATTGTCGCCATGTGGCCTCTTGTGTTCACAGTCTAATCTACATTTGCAGTCTTGGGTAAAATAACAGCTTTCTGTGGGAAATAATTACGCTGTTATTCGCCCACACTTTAAGAACTCCTACAATTAAATTCCACCCCCCTTTGCTTGTACTGTGTAGAAGATTGTATAAACTAATCTTCATCATAAAATGTGTTTTTTTTATTCCTGTCATCACTTTTACAAATCATCTTAGTGGTTATAATTTCTACATAGTGAATTTATTCACATATACATATATATATATATATATTTGCAAAATATATATATATATATTTGCAAATAAATGCCATTGTGACCTATGCTATTTATCAAATTAACAAATAGATTTTTCTGTAAACACATCACCAATGGGCAGTGTGTTAGGACATGAAATGAAAGTGTGATTCAAGCTCAAGTTATGGTCAAGCAATTAACTCTGCGAATATATGGAATAAATTATCCACAACTTTTATTCAACTTATTAACAAAATCATTCAAATCCAAGCAAGCATATTTCAGTTAAAAACACTTTAGTGGATTTTATGTTTAAAAAGCAGAGTTCAGAACCGGAAGAGTCCAAATTACTTTTTAAATTTAAACGAACTGAAATAATTTCAAATCAATTGACATTGCATATCTGAACGGCTAATAAACTTGTCTTGGTTAAATATTCTATTAAAATACTTACATATTCAGGAATTAATAACTCAAAGAAATCAATAAAAGATTTCTTAACCTGGTCTAATTGACCATAAGGGAATTGTTCTGGGTAGGGACCCATTAGCTAGCCTGGTGAGACCATCCTGATCTCGCGAGCTTGCAAGATTTCACTCGCTAATCAGTCTGGAGACTCTCCGTTGAAGAAAATTTGGAGCCGTTCACCAAACGAACGTCCAATCAGCGTTGGCTTTGAGGCGGGTTGAGGTGTGACGCAATGAGAAGCGCGACGGTTCAGTCTAAAGAACATGGCGGCTTCAGCCGATAAAGCTAACGTTAGCCTGGCTATCGAGCAAGTTTTATCGGAATTACAGAGTATATCTTCACTGAAAGAAGAGCAAAACACTGCTCTGGAGGCTTTTCTCAGAGGAAAAGATGTTTTTGCTCTTTCCCGACTGGTTTCGGCAAGAGTTTGATCTACCAATTGGCTCCTCTTCGTCGTCGCTCTGTTAGGTCATATGCTTCGTTGATCTGATTGGTTTATTTGGCCCGTCTATCACCAACATAGGCCAATCAGCTAACCAGTATTTTCGCCCATTCTCAAAATTACTTCTACGGAAGGTTTCCAGATGGATATGCGGAGCAAATCCATCTGGCGGAGTCAGGTTACCCATTAGCTGCTTTAGCTAGCTTTGATTTTTAACATGATGTTAGTAGTTAGCAGACACAATGGGACCAATTTTCAAAGGTCTCTTTGGCCTTCATTTTGACATCAAATCTAATGATCATATAAGGAAAGAAATAAAATATTTGTGTAATATTAGTGTTTAAACCCTAATGGCATTTAAGTTATCATAAAGTTTAAAGAGCAATATCCCAAAACATGCTATCATTATTAAGTAAGCTAGACATCTATTCTCTGTTTTGGAAAGGGTATGGTGTAGTCACATAAATATGGTGTCTATGGAAAAAGCGCTGGGTTTTTCATGGTTTCCTTTTGCTGATCACATGGGCAACAGTAGTGAAGTGGCCAACGCAGACATTCACATGAGATCGCTCATTGCTCCACTCTCAAAGACTATTAGCGGGCTAGCAGGAGCACATGAAACTGGATAATTTTTCACAGATTTTGTATTTTGCATCTGAGCCTGGTTGTGATGTTTGTCTCTTCCTGTTAAAAGGGGGTTTTCCCTCTCCACTGTTGCTGCATGTATGCTTGATGTGAGAGATTGCTGTAAACAACACAATGTAAACAAATATCTAATGTTGCCACATGCTCAGGAGGTTTGATTCCTGTAAATTACTGAAAAACAAAAAGCTGCATTTCCTTAGAATACATTTTAACCAATCAGACGGTATAATCTGATTCAAACATCTCTGTAAAGTGCTTTGAGATTACAGTTGTTGGGAATTGGCGCTACATGAATAAACTGATTTGAAAAAAAGGGGGTCAACCCTTATTAGTGTATTTTGAATATCTTATCTATCTGTGTCACTTAAAAATGCAACAGATCAATGGTTTGGCTTAAATATATGTAAAATATTATTCCATGGAAGGATACCAATAGTGGCAATCGCCCAAATAATAGACAGGATGAAATTTGAATTCATTAGGTACTGTGACACCTGATGAATGCAATTAGGATCATGAACCCGTTTGGGTTTTTTGGCTGTTTTTGATTAGTTTCACATTCTTATAATGCTACATAGGGTGGTGTTTGCTGTTTCCCAGTGTTGCTTCTTTGTTTAATCTATTTTGCAGATTCCTTGCCTGTTTCTCAGCGGCTCAGTTTACTGTAGTAATCTTGCTGTGTGAAATTGTCTGATATCCCCCAAAACTCTGTCAAGGAGCTTTACTTTGTGACAACATTGCACTGTGTCGGTTTCGTCTTGTTCTGATGTCTGTTTTCACTCTCAGCTTTCACTCTCGACTTGTAACAGCTTAACCAGTGGCTCCCTGTGAGCCAGAGTGTAATTACAGCAGCATTGCCTCAGCCATGTCTGACAGAAAACTGATTTGCAAACAAAGATATTTGTTATGTGCAATTGAGGCATTTGCAGGATCTCTATGCTCATGTACAGTACTCAGTGTTGGGATTTTTTACTAGCATGTTTCAGATATTTCACTATTATGACTCTGTACACTGCTTCAGTCACATCAAACTGACAGAATACATAGTTCAGTCAATAAAGTTTAAAAATGTGCAGGTTCAGGAGGAGAGTGGGGAAGCCAGTGCTAGATTGGAAAAGCCTGCCAGGCAAACAGAACGCTGAAGGGGGAGGTGACAGTGATAGGCAGACGGATAATCACTTGCCTGCTGTTGTGTTGTTGAAAATATTTCTTGCAGATAAAAATATAAAAAAATAATTTAATTCTAACATCTTCAGATATATATATATATATACACACACAATAATAGAAAAAGACATTACACCATTCAAATTTTTAACATGTCAGTACTGACAGAACATTTGCTGGCAAGACAAGGAGACTTTAGCCCATGTCTAACCATGTAATTTTGAGGTACACTAAACTAGAATCTAATCTAACAAAGTTAGAATTTATTTAAACAAAGGATCAGAGGAATTTTACAAAAACAATCCACAGGAAAAAGTTATTTTCATATAAGAAAAACCATTTCTTCCCCAAAACATTTTAAAATTCAATATGTCTTCTATTCTACTGTTGAAGGGCAGGGCCCAGATGAACATGTTATCAATGTTATCAAGATAGCATGTTTCTGAGTGGAGCTGCTTCTCTTCATAGAAATCATAACAGCTAATGAGCTTGAGCTTCTTTCAGTCCTGTTTTCAGGAAACGTTCCATGTATTTGGCTTATTATGTGGACCCTCCATTCAAAAAGAGTAGAATGTCACTCCAGTGCATGTCTCACACACTTTATAGGGAGGAAACAGTCTGTTGTTTGCAAGCCATTTAGTGCAAAACTAAATTAAGGTTGAGCCTAATTTTACACCTAAAAGGGAGAAAAATACTGCAATTAAATACATGTAAAAAGTATTAAATCTGTTAAATAGAAATAAATATGTGAATGTTTTTTTATTCACTTTTTTAATAATTATCATAGTAATTTACATCAACTTTATTTTTTGTATTACTTTGTTTTAATGTATCTATTTCTTTGTAATCCATACTAATTTTGTTGTTGTTTTACTTGTTCTCTGCTTTTACTCTATTAATTTCTTCCACCTTATTCCTGAATAGGGTGATCATAAGAGGAGAGTTTTTGCTCATTAGTTGGTTAAACTGCAGAGTCTTTCTGACACCAGGGCAGCCATATTCACAGTGTGAACTGAGCTAAAGCACTTGGCAACTTTATTTTAAAACAACTGTATAGTTTGTGACTGTATTTCTTGTGTAGATGCTCAGATGTTTAGTTTTATGATATCCCAGACTGCCCCCAACAGAAAGTGCAGCCCTTGCATCGGGACTGTACTTTCAGCAGGAAATGCCATGGTCCTGGAGCTGTGGTTGGCTTTTTCATCTGCCCCTGCCCTAATTGGCCCGATGGCTTATTACCGCCAATCCGTTTTACCTGGTTCCCGCAGCTATTTATGCTGTTTGCTTGCCTGCCATCAGTGCCAGATTATTTGAGCTCTTTCTGTGAGATTATTTCTAGAGTTCAAGTAAGAGTTTGACATTCTGATTCTGACCTGTTTCTGCCTCTGAATATTGTTTGCCTTGTCCCTGTCTGCTCTGTCAGTTTGGTCCTGATTTTTTCTGTTTGAATATTGGGTCCAAGGTTCAGAGGTCCTTACAGAATAATCTTGCCAGATATGGATTCATCAGAGGATCGATCGTGGATCAGAAGATTTCTCAGCATGAGGCTGGTGTCGCTGAGATCCTTGCTCACCTGCACAGTCAGGCTTCGGCTTCTACAATTCCTTCCCTCTGAGTCACCCCTGTGTCCACCCCTCCGACTGCTGTCTCTGCCAGTCAGCAACCTTGTCCATCCACCCCTGAGATGTATAGGGGCAATTCAGATTAGTGTAGAGCGTTTCTAACCCAGTGTGAAATCCACTTTGAACTGCAGCCCTCCGTGTTTCCGTCTGACCGAACCAATGTGGCTTATCTGATCTCACTGTTAGCGGGCAGGGCGGAGTCATGGGGATTGTTGGAGTGGCAGAATAACTCCTCTCCCTGCAAATCCTATCAGGACTTTTTGGAGGAGTTAGTTCTTTAGCCCCGTTCTAAACAACAGAGAGGCTTCAAGGGGGTTGTTGACTCTAAAGCAGGGAAGTACATAAATCTGTGTCCGGGTACATTATAGACTTCCATCTGTTGGCTGCTGAGAGTCCATGGAACATGGAGGCTGTGATTGATGTCTTCAAGGATGAGATTTCCAGCCATAATAAGCCTCCTACTCTAAAGGACTTGGAGGAGTTGAGGAGTTAGCAACCCAGATTGACCTTCGCCTTCAGGAGCAGGGTCCTGCTGTTCACCGCTCCCCCTCCTCTTCGGCTTTGGAGGTTCACAGAATGAGGTCAGAACCCCTTCACTCCTCTGGTCCGTAACCAATGCAGTCGGGACGTGCATGTCTCTCCAGAGAGGAGAAGCATCATCACTTCATGTTTCAGCTCTTCTTCTTATAATTATAATTGAACTTTATTGATCTCACATTTAGAAATTTACATCTGCATTCAACCCATCCCCTTGTGGAGCTGTAAGCTGCCATCATGGGGCACCTGGGTAGCAATCGGGGATTAAGGATCTTTTACTGTGGTTGAGAGGGACATTGGTCTGTCCAGTAAAAGTATCAGGCTCAGTAGGAGGGAGAAGGATCCTGCTGAGCCGAGCCATACTGTCTGCCTCCCCAGAATTTCTGTTCCCTGTTACTTTGTCTGTTGGCTCATGTAGCCATAGTTTCTGGATTCTGGAGCAGATACAGAGTTTATGAATGGGGACCTGCCAGAAAACTCAGCATTTAGCTACTTCCCACAGTGGACTCTCACCAGGTATTAGCCTTAGATGAACATCAGCTTAATCAATCATCCCACTTGACTGAACCTGTAGAGCTGGTGTTGGGTGGTAACCATGTTGAACTACTTTCTTTTCTTATTGTAGACTCACCTCGGGTTCCTTTCATTTAAGGAGCTACCTGGTTAACTAAACATAGCCCATACATTGGCTGGCAGAGGGTGGCAGTGTTAGGTTGGTCTACTTCTTGCTCTAGCCCCTACTTAAGGCTAGTTTATATTAAGAAACCAGGACGTCTGTGTGTGTGTCACGGTTAACGCAGATATGCCCTTGCCCCTTCTGAAACACTTAGGTGTACCTCTCCGAAATTGTAGGTGACCCCAGACAGTGCCGCAGACAGGAGGCCTCTGAATGGTCAAATCTACATCCATTCTACACTATTCATCTTTCCTGTTTGGTACCTTACCGGTTTGTTTTAATTCGTGGAAAACAACTCGTAAAAAATGGACTAGCTAGCACAGTGAGGTGCGCAAGAACGCTGGGACCCTTTTTCCACCTGGATCCCCGCTCTTTTTCGCCCTCATGTCCCTCTGGTGTTGCACAAACTTGCCCTTTGCATTTTTCCACTTCTCACCGCCTCAGCCATATCTAGACCCAAAGCTAGTTCATGATTGTCCCTCTTGCCTTGTGGCGTGGAATAACATAGCACCGAACATGCTTCAAAATTGGGCGTAAATTAAGAATATCTGCGTCATACCTGCAACAAACTCACTGCAACACACTGCTGCAGGAGTATAACCAACCCTTTACTTTCGTCTAAGTCTGATAACGCCTGTTAACGGTGAGGATTTTTGAGTTTATCCTGATCTTTCTAAAGTCCCTGAGGAGTATTTTGACCTCCGTGAGATCCTCACAGACCCTTTGATTGTGGGATCGATTTACTGCCCAGTACCACACCCCCTAGAGCACAGGTGTCAAACTGGTTCCAAAAAGGGCTGTGTGGCTGCAGGTTTTCTTTCCAACCAATCAATAGCACACCAGACTCCATTCGCATCATCAAGTCATCATGTTCAGATTGGACTCCCTTGATGAGATTATTGGAGTCTGGTGTGGGATTGTTTTGTTGGAAAGAAAACCTGCAGCCACACTGCCCTTTCTGGGACTAGTTTCACACCCCTGCCCTAGAGGTATGTTAAACTTCTTCTCAGCTCCTGAATCCCAGGCTATGGAGAAAGATATCTCTGAGTCACTTAGGGCTGGCATCATCCATCCCTGCTCCTTGTGTGCTGAGGCAGGTTTCTTTTTTGTCAGGGGCTTAAAGGTGAAGCTTAGATCATGGTGAAGAACCGGGACTCCATTCCACTGATAAACTCTCCATTTCATCAGAGTCAGGGCTCTAAGGTTTTCAACAAGCTTGATCTTAGTAATGCATACCACTTGGTGCGAATCCGGGAGGGTGATGAGTGGAAGACCGCATTCAAGACCCCCACAGAGTATCTAGTGATGCCCTTTGGGCTCACCAATGCAACAGTAGTTTTTCAAAATCTTGAAAATTATGTACTTGGAGTCCCACAATCAACACGTCAGATCTGTACTCCTTCACCTGTTACAAAACCAGTTGATTAAGACTGAGAAGTGAGTTCCATTCGGACACCATCTCTTCTCTGGGTTTTGTGACCTCCCCTGACCTGATCTCCATGGACCCCTTGAAGGCATTTGCATTCACCGACTGGCCGGTTCACAAGGATAGAAAGCAACTCCAGAGGTTCTTTAGGTTTGCTAAATTGTACTGCTGGTTCATCAGGAACTACAGTCAGGTGGCTATGTGCCCCTCCATGCTCTCATGTCAGCCAAGGTCAGGTTTTGTTGGTCTGATTAGGCAGATTGGGCTTTTCAGAGACTCAAGGCCTTTTTCACCTCAGCACAAGTTCTGGTGTCCCCCGATCGCAAGAGACAGTTCAATGTCGAAGTGGACGCTAGTTCCGGGGTCGGGGCAGTTATGAATGTGGAAGTCAAGAATGAGAGGATTAACCTTTGTGTTTCTTCTCCAAAAAAGTGTCAGCTGCCAAGCAGAATTATGATGTTGGGGACAGAGAATTACTGGCAGTAAAGTTGGCTTTAGAGAAGTGGAGACACTGGTTGGAGGGTTCCAGTACTCCTTTCCTGGTTTGGACTGACCATAAGAACCTGGAGTGCCTGAAGTTTCCTAAAAGACTGAATTATAGGCAGGCAAGGTGGGTGCTGTTTTTCGGTCGGTTCAATTTTTCCCTTTCTTACAGGCCCAAATCCAAGAATGTTAAACCCAATGCTTAGTCCAGGATATTTGTGGTGGACAAGGAGAGTTCCCGTGGAGCAGAGGATTATGTTCTACTGGATTGCGCCAGTTCACAACAAGTCATCTCAAGGCACTTTACAGTTCACCAGATCATACAGTCAAATTGATTCAAAGTTTTCTATCTAAGGAAAACCAGTTGATTGTATCAACTCATTGACTCAAGTGCAATCCCTCACACCAAGCATGCTTGTAGCGACAGTGGAGAGGAACAACTCTCTTTGAACAGGTAGAAACCTCCAGCAGAACCAGGATCAGTGTGAGCGCCAATATGCCGAGGCCGACTGAGGTTCAAGGAGACAGAAGCAGAGATACAAAAAGCAGCTATAA
This sequence comes from Cyprinodon variegatus, assembly GCF_000732505.1. NCBI lineage: Eukaryota > Metazoa > Chordata > Actinopteri > Cyprinodontiformes > Cyprinodontidae > Cyprinodon > Cyprinodon variegatus. The sequence continues at coordinate 167,910 of NW_015151248.1, read as the reverse complement.
AAGGTGGCCCCGTCCAGGAAACACACAGCCAGGCAGACGAGCTCTGAGCCAGCTCCCATGTCCAAGGATGAAGAGAGCACATCCAACCAGTCACAGTCAGAGAAACAGGATACTTGAAAAACAGGCAGATTTCCAACATCTATAAACAAAGGTGTTGATGGCAATATCTAACATATTGTTTTACCGTTGTTATTTACATGCATTCCGAGTTGTTAGTTTGAAGTATATGAAACCAACAGCAGGCGAACCGTTGGAATTTAAAACAATACACAGCTTTGTTCGGACCACAACGCAGACTGAATAAATATCCACTTTTTGGTGAGTGAGAAAATCTGTGGCAAAAATCACTCCTGACTCTTAGTGCTAATGGATCAAGCCTACTTGTACACTAAGTGACCAAACCATTTCTATCACAGCCCAGTATGCATTCCTACTGATTCTTACATTACTAGGTAGGGTAAATCAGTGTTGTTTCAGTGGTACTCCTCTGCAGCATTTCTCTCTGTTTAGTGAGTAGTAGATTGGCAGTTATTCTTAGTATTAGCTTTAGACAGCTTTAGCTTAAAGTTGTTCCAGGCTAACTTTACCTTTTAGCTCTGAGTAACAGATATGGATGAGTGAGTCATAGAGCTCTGAGGTTTCCTACTGATCCACTTGTGCTGATTTGAACTAAACAGAGAAAGTAAAGCAGCTCCAGATGAGGCTGCAAGCTTTGACATGGGTGGCTCTGTCTAGGAAAGAACCAGTTAATAACATTAGCTATGAGAAACTTTTCATGTAAAATGGAATGAAAGACAGCATATTAAGGTAGTCACAGCAAAAGGCAAATAGCTATATCTAGGAGAGAAAAAAGGACTAAGCACTGCAAAACATTATTCATAATCAAAGGCGTTAACAGTATCTGAGCAGCTGATATTTCCCTAACGGATGGTTTCACAGCCAAACAAAACCAGGGCAATGAGGCTACTATAGAGAGGAAAAGTCAAGAGATGATAAAATAAGGGTTGAACAAAGAAATACTGCAGAATTGGAGAATGGAGTTAAAATGCAGCAGCATCATGAAATTAGATCCCTATGTCGTCCCACAGCCTAAGTCTATAGCAGCATGACTATAGAGATAGCTCAGGGTAACAGAGTTTTATGCATAGTGTTAGAAATGTCCCAGTTAAAAGTCGAAACAGTGTCACATGTTAAGGAGCACACATTAGCTCTTGCACTGAAGGTTGCTCTTTGGGGAAACATTAATTAAAAGGGCTATGTAAGTGTTGAAGATACTTTTCTGCTGAGAAAGATTCAAGGTAGGGTTTGAATGAAATGCACCTTTTGATACTGATACAGTATGTAAAGTTCACTTTGATCAATCATACATTTTCAACTTAAAAAAAAAATGCTTGTAAAGGATAATTTTTGTGATTTTTATATATCTTTCTCATTTATACACCATACCTTTAGTCTTAGAATATGATTATATCAATTCTGAGAAATAAAAAGGTTAAAAGACATGAAAAGTTTTAAAAGATAAAGAATATTAACTGAGAATTTCAAGAACAGGAAAACAATAGACAGTAAAGTGAGTCTGGATAAAAAGTTAAAGAGAAAAAGTAAGACATAACCTTACAAAAAAGATTTAAGCGCTCTTTCTAGCTTGAAGGTGCTCCAAGAAAAGAGAATTCATTAGATATTGATCAAAGTGCACTGAAGGGGGTATGATAAAATACTCAGAAGATGGCAGCATTAGTTTGCAATCCATACATTTTGGACAACGCCGTAAAGTACTAGTATTAAGTTTGATTTACCTGTCAAGATCGTGGACAAATAATATTTCAAACAGTACACAAACATTACGCTTCAAGGTGGTGTATAATCATTGCATCAACGTAAATACAGTGTAAATACAACTATTTGGAATGTGAAATAAAAAGTTAAAAAAATTAAAAAGGTATTTTGTGTCAAATCTGTTTTAACCATAAGACTTAAAGAAAAATTCATCCATTTGACACCAGTGCAGCTTTGAGATTAATGATTATCTCGTTTTCTTGCAGTTATTCCTCAATTGCTTAAATGCTTTTCTTGAAACCATCCATCTTCTATCTTCTCTCCAAACCGTAAACACAAACCACAATTTTCAAACCTTATTTATGAAAACCTCTGACTTGAAACCAAAGTTCATTCACAGCTGTTCAAAAAGTGCTCAAAACCAAACAGGTGGTTAGATCAGACCATTAATAAATCAAAAGGAAAAACATGACTGAACAGTTATCATACACACTAAAGAAAATAGTAAATAAATGACAAAACTTTAGAAATCATCTTTTCGTGCAAAAGGTAAAACATATTTTCTAAAATATAATAATAATAAAACTGTTAAGGAATTCTAGTGAAATAAATGCAAAAAGAAGATCTTAATTTCATACCTTTGCTCAGTCTCTATTCTCCAGCATAATGTCAACATGCTAGTTCACGCAGTAGACCTCTTCCACATCACAGGCCACATTGGCCAACGGACAGAAAGCATGGGAAATACCTCCTGAGGACTATTTTACCAAAGATGAATGATGAGTTCATCCTAGTTTCATCTGTTCCACAAAGGCCCACTCAGAATACACAATACCGCTAGGTCAATCCAGGCATCAGTCATCAGGCTAAATGCAGGTCTGCAGCTTTGTTCAAAAGACCTTTATGTTGATCACAGATTCATTGATTAAACAAACAAAAGTGTGTCAACTCCATGCCTACACAGCCTTAAACACCATACATCATTTGTTAATTTTTAGGCTAAATCTGGTCAGTCCATCATAGTCTTGATTTAGTCTAGAGTCAAGAGTCGAAAAGATGTTAAAAACTCAATTTTTAGTGTCATTTCAGCTTTCACTTTGCAACCAAATGTAGACATTATTTGGATGCATATCATCTCGTTGTTTTAAAGTCTTCTCAACCAATCTTTGCTCAGTGGGTTCCTACCACTTTCTCAAATGACAATGTCACAATTTAAGGAATAATTTCTCATTTTTATCAAATAAAAAACAACACTATTAACATAAAAATGAAGAAAGAAAAAAATGAAGAGTGGACATTTATAGATCTATTTAACTTTTTTGTCTTTATATTCTCTGTGGTGAAGTGAGTCAACACTAGAACTACCAAAGTGATACCAAATGGAATATATTCTTTTAAATCCCAAGGCAGTGCCAAATGGTCTCTGTGAACAGCCCAGCATTAGCCTGGGTGCCATTCCGAACTTAGTCCCGCCCACAAGGTCTGAGGTCGGGAAGTTCGGTCTGGCATTGCTCCATAGTAGCGCGAGTATGATCGCCCACTCTCTGGCGATCCAATCAAATTGTCAGGGCGGGCTTTATACGATGATGGACAGATGATCAACAGTAACGTAATAAACCATGTGACCAAAGCGCGCTTGGGTGACAACAATAATGGCTGCCGCTGGAGAGTTGAGGTGAGTAGATTCTGCTATTAGGTCTGTTCTAGAAGATATCGACAGCAAATTCATTTTAAAAGAGGAACAGAGAAACGCGATCAAGGCTCATCTTCTTATTATAGGCGTGCAACTGCACGCTTTGAATTTTGTTGACAACAACTCTGCGTCGTTTAACATATGTCACGCACTCCGTTGGTCTTATTGGTTGTAGGTCAATCCAATTGAGTGAATTTTTTTTCCTGGTTCGTTGAAAACATGCCCCATAATCACAGCTCTATGGAGCAGCATCAGACTCATATTCTGACTAGAACTGAGTAGGACTACGTCAGGCTAGCCCAGCATATCCCTATTGTAATGTAAATGAGGCAGGTTAGAGGGAAGGACAGTAGTCCCATTATTTATTTTATTTTTTTTACATTAATAACTAAAAACAGTTTCAGTTAGATTTGTATGCTTCCTTCTCACAGAGTTTCTCTATGCCGACTCTCTGCCCTTCTGGAATATTAATCAGTGGTATATTGCTCAGCTCCATGCTGTTGGTTTTACTAGTAGCAGTAATTAAAGCTTAAAACAGGAACGATATCCTGTTTTGTCAACTATAGGCCCACTACATTAGCAAGTGGACTATCTAAAGTTTTAGGAAGAATGCTTTTAGATAGATTTAAAAAAATATATATCTACATACCACTGATGAACAGAGGTGGATAATCCAGGTCCAGAATGCAGAAAGCCCTTCTTGTTTCCCTTTATCCGGCTCACTTAACCAGGTGATTAGCTCCTCAGGTGATTACTCTGTGTTGTGGAGCTGCTGGAAATACAAATGGTCGGACCTGATCTCTGTACAGACTTTTTACTTTCTTGACCTGGATTATCCACCTCTGCTGATGAACAATTCAGTTTTTTAAAATAAGGCATGATGCATCATGGTAATCATGGCAAATAATCTAAGAAATTAGAGGAGCGAGGGTTTCCTTCCTATTTGGTTCTTACATGTTTGTGAGACAAACCAAACCCTGTATGTTGGATGGGGAAACAAAATATCTAAAAGTCAGCACCTTGGGTCTTGTATGTTGTGGTAGAACTCGGCCATATATGTTTAGAAGTTCTGTTGAGGTTTTGAGTATAAAAAGTTGATCAGTTCAGTTCATACTGTGATGTCTACCTCATACAAAACTTTCTACATTAATTTTTTCAACATTATTGGATTGTTTTAAAATAAAAATAAAAAAATAGATATATATAGCATTTAAAATAATATTTGTACTACTATTACTGCAATAGTTATTACAGCTGATATTATATTGATATTCCTATTCTATTATTATTTCTGCTAAAGGCAACATTTGTTTGATTATAACTTAATATTTCATGATACAGCCCTCCCATTAACGCCTATAACACTTGCATTCAGACTTTCTTAGACTTAAACTGCTGGTGACTTTGATACTGGCATATTCTAATCTAATGGATGCAATCACATATGAGAAAGTGGCCTAATGAGTAGCAAATTACCCTAGCTGTACAATTTGGCAGGTAGAAAAAGGATAAAAAGAAAAGACTGGTTGTGTAGTTCTAGGATGAAGGCTTTGCCCTCACAACAGGAGACTCAAGATCCTTGGTACTTCATGAAAGTCATCTAGCATTGAAAAAATTGTTAAACAGTCGATTTGTTCAACAGCTTTTTTTACATTTCTAGGAGTAGAATGGGAGGCGGATCTTTTAGTTATCAGGTTCCTCTCCAGTTAAACTACCAGTTTTAGTCTGTGAGGCAGACACCCTGTCTATTTTTAAGGGTAGGCTGAATATGTTCCTTTTTGATAAAGCTTATAGTTAGAGTGGCTCAGGTTATCATCAGCTATCTCTATAGATGCTGCTCTAGACTTAGACTGCTGGAGGACATAGGGACCCCTTTTTCATCATTCTGCTTCATTCT